>NC_042984.1:40113272-40150899 GCF_901001165.1 Salmo trutta | reverse complement strand
TCCTATATCCATCTTATAACCATCCTATTGTCCTCCTATAGTCCTCCTATAGCCATCATATAGTCCTCTATAGTCCTCCTATAGCCATCCTATAGCCATCCTATAGTCCTCCTATAGTCCTCCTATAGCCACCCTATAGCCATCCTATAGTCCTCCTATAGTCCTCCTATATCCATCCTATAGCCATCCTATAGTCCTCCTATAGTCCTTATAGCCATCCTATAGCCATCCTATAGTCCTCCTATAGTCCTCCTATAGCCACCCTATAGCCATCCTATAGTCCTCCTATAGCCATCTTATAACCATCCTATTGTCCTCCTATAGTCCTCCTATAGCCATCATAGTCCTCCTATAGTCCTCCTATAGCCATCCTATAGCCATCCTATAGTCCTCCTATAGTCCTCCTATAGCCACCCTATAGCCATCCTATAGTCCTCCTATAGTCCTCCTATATCCATATTATAACCATCCTATAGTCCTCCTATAGTCCTCCTATAGCCATCCTATAGCCATCCTATAGTCCTCCTATAGCCACCCTATAGCCATCCTATAGTCCTCCTATAGCCATCATATAGTCCTCCTATAGCCATCCTATAACCATCCTATAGTCCTCCTATAGCCATCCTATAGTCCTCCTATAGCCATCCTATAGTCCTCCTATAGCCATCCTATAGTCCTCCTATAGCCATCCTATAGTCCTCCTATAGCCATCCTATAGTCCTCCTATAGCCATCCTATAGTCCTCCTATAGCCATCCTATAGTCCTCCTATAGCCATCCTATAGTCGCTCCTAGTAGCCATCCTATAGTCATAGTCAGCCATCCTATAGTCTCTAGTCTTCCTATAGCCATCCTATAGTTCCTCCTAGTAGTCCTCCTATAGCACTCCTATACCCATCCTATAGTTATCTTATAACCATCCTATAGTCATCCTATAATCATCCTATAGTCCTCCTGATAGTCATCTATAAACCATCCTATAACCATCCTATAGTCCTCCTATAGCCATCCTGTAACCATCCTTTAAGTCCTCCTATAGTCATCCTATAACCATCCTATACACCATCCTATAGTCCTTCCATATAGCCATCCTATAGTCATCCTATACTATAGGTCACCCTATAACCATCCGATAACCATCCTATAACCATCCTATAGTCCTCCTATAGCCATCCTATAGTCTACCTATACTATAGTCTCCAATAACCATCCTATAGCCATCCTATAGTCCTCCTATAGCCATCCTGTAACCATCCTTTTGTCCTCCTATAGCCATCCTATAGTCCATCCTAAGCCATCCTGTAGTCATTATATAGCCCTCCTATATAGCCCTCCTATGTCCAGTCTTCCCTGTGGCTCAGTTGGTAGAGCATGGTGTGTAACAAAAATAAATGCATGAAATGAAATGTATGCATTCACTACTGTAAGTCGCTCTGGATAAGAGTGTCTGCTAAATGACATAAATGTAAATGTCTACAGGCATCCTATAGTTATTCTGCTGTCCCCATAGGAGAACCCTTTTTGGTTCCACGTAGAACCTTTCCACAGAGGGTTCTACATGGAACCCAAAAGGGTTCTATGTGAAACAAAAAAGTGCTCTCCTTGGGACCAAGAAGGGTTCTCCTCTGGGGACAGCCGAAGAACCCTTTTGGAACCATTTTTTTCTGAGTGTGTATGTGCTGTGAAATTGACCATTAGTGCCTTGTTTCTGTATTCAATTGTCTCAACTTACTGGTTAACTGTATCCAATCTAAAAGAATGTCTGGTTCTGGATTGGAAAAGGAATCTTTGTTTGTAAATCACACAGCTTGTTTTTTCAGTTGGGTTGTGCGAGCGTCGACGCTGCATTGAGTTGAGGTACTGTCACAACCAGTAAGTCTCCCTATCCTCCCAGCGAGTCACACGCGCGCAATATAACACACAACAACTCCAGTCAGTCAGTCCCTTCCCGACATAAAAAACAAACACCCTTGTCTGGCCGTGTTGTTCTGAGCGCCACAGCTCATCTACCCTTCCCAGCAGCAGCACTTACAAGTACTGTACAGTAACACGTTTGGAACACAACCTCCCTGAATGAGAAGGCCGAGCACCATAGTCTCACATGTGATGCCTGATTGGCTGGTTATGTGGTTAGGCTGCTAGGATTCTTGTAGATAGTGGACGGGTAATCATGTGATTATGTATAACGTCTAGAAGTAGGTCAAATCAAATCAAATCGGAATTTATTGGTCACATGCACAGGATACAGTCGGTGTAACAGTACAGTGAAATGCTTGCCTGCAAGCTCTTCCTCAACAACGTAGTTATGCTAAATAAAATAAAATAAATACAAACGAGAAAAAAAAAGTAGATATAAGAATAAAATAAATACCTACGAAATAAAACACAATATACAAGCTATAATACAGTCTGACCAAAATGACCCAAGGGTCATGAGCTAGAAGGATCAGTTGGATTACATTTCACCTTTATTTAACCAGGTAAGCTAGTTGAGAACAAGTTCTCATTTACAACTGCGACCTGACCAAGATAAAGCAAAGCAGTGCGACACAAACAACACAGTTACACATGGAATAAACAAGTGTTACAGTCAATAACACAGTAGAAAAAAAGAAAGTCTATACAGTGTGTGCAAATGGCGTGAGGAGGTAGGCAATAAATAGGCCATAGTAGCAAGTAATTACAATTTAGCAAATTAACACTGGAGTGATAGATGTGCAGATGATGATGTGTAAGTAGAAATACTGGTGTGCAAAATAACAGAAAAGTAAATAAAAACAATATGGGGATGAGGTAGGTAGATTGGGTGGGCTATTTACAGATGGACTATGTACAGCTGCAGCGATCGGTTAGCTGCTCAGATAGCTGATGTTTAAAGTTAGTGAGGGAAATATAAGTCTCCAGCTTCAGCGATTTTTTGCAGTTCGTTCCAGTCATTGGCAGCAGAGAACTGGAAGGAAAGGCGGCCAAAGGTGGTGTTGGCTTTGGGGATGACCAGTGAGATATACCTGCTGGAGCGCGTGCTACGGGGGGGTGTTGTTATCGTGACCAGTGAGCTGAGATAAGGCAGAGCTTTACCTAGCATAGACTTATAGATGACCTGGAGCCAGTGGGTCTGGCGACGAATATGTAGCGAGGGCCAGCCGATTAGAGCATACAGGTCGCAGTGGTGGGTGGTATATGGGGCTTTGGTGACAAAACAGATGGCACTGTGATAGACTGCATCCAGTTTGCTGAGTAGAGTATTGTAGGCTATTTTGTAGATGACATCGCCAAAGTCGAGGATCGGTAGGATAGTGAGTTTTACTAGGGTATGTTTGGCGGCGTGAGTGAAAAAGGCTTTGTTGCAGAATATATACTACGGAAATATACTACTGTCACATTTAGAATGATGGAAAAGGGGTTCTAACGTTTTTTTGCAAATATAAGGACGTCGGTAGCTAACTAATATGAGTTTAGTCACTTAGCTCCAATAACAACAACATTTATGGCACAAGTACAGCTTGCATATAGCTGGACTGTCCTTCCTTATGACATCCCTCATATAGCCATGTTCAAACGCCTGTGAAATTCACAATAGCAAATGCCAGCAGGATGACCAAGGGGGCAATGAGGCTTGTGGGTGATTGGCCATCAAACAAATAATTGAAATAGTAATCAGCTATTTATATATAGGCTTGCATGCATAAGTACACAGAGGGGTAGAGGAAGGGCAGAGGAAGAAGAGAAAGAGGGCAGAGGCCGGAAGGAAGGGGACACCAGTTCCGCTCGAGGACAGTTTCCCAAATATGGCTGCCAGGAGCGGCTAGCTAAGCCGTGGCTAACGTCCGTGAGCTCTGCGGACAAGGCAACACGACATAAAACTATTTATTGGACTAAGTGGATCATTAGCACCGTGGTGACCGCAGTCATTCTGCCAGCTGTGTAACCTCGCATTATGTCATCACAACACCCACGCCCGATTGGCCCAGGACACAGAGCGACACTGATTGGTTGACACTGGGCCATTCAAGCAGACAGGCAGGCCAAAGGCCCGGTCATAAATGACTCAGGACGTTTATGTGTGTCTGTTTTTATTACAGCAGAGCACAGAAAACAAATGAGATGAGGTCACTACCGCCCAGGGAGGGTTGAAGGATTAGACAGACAGAGTGCTCAGTGTGCTAACGATAATGTGACGTGACTGAGTGTGTGCGCTGCCTTGACACAGATTTTAACCTGGAGCCACAATTCACCCTCTGTTTTCATGAGCAATCCATTGACAAATTTAGCGATAAAGGCTGTAACTTGCCCATATGAACCTCACTTTCCTCATCTCTCACTGTTCAGCTCCCTCCCTCCACTTTCTCCACTCCCTCACGCTTTCATCGCTCAATCTCTCTGCCATGATGTGGGTATCCTGTGGGTCATCTACAGTATGCCATGGGCCCCTGAGCCTAGTCTGGTCCCAGTGTCCACCACAGGGATAATCCCACAGTTAGCAGAGCCATGCTGGGGGCTAGGAGACAAGGGGACAAGGCCAGCCTGGGGTGGGGGGCTGATCCCCATCCCCTTTGATGTGGTCAGGATCTGGGGTGGGAGCTGAACCCGCGTCAACCCCCCCCCCTCCCCCCAACCAGGTACAGAGGGTCACAGAGTGGATTAGAGCGCCCTTCAAACATAACAGGGGCTTAGTGTCACGACCCCCCTCCCCCCACCCTCTACCCTCAACCAACCCCAACCCTACCCTCCTCCACCCTCCTAAATATTCACAGTCACAGGGGTGGGAAATGCAGCAGGTCCCCTCTGGAATGTGGTTCAAAGATCTCCCTCATTCCCACAACTGATGGTTAAATATACAGCTGGCTGCGACTCTCTCTCTAAAGCACAGGGGCCCTGCAGCAGGTGATGATGGCATCTTGATCTGACGGGGAACGGAGACGAAACATGGGAAATCACCTAAGAGAGATGTTCAACTCTTTACCACCCACAGGAGACACACATTGTATTAGGTATACCACCTCATTCACAAATATATCGTTCGCTCCTGCAGACAGCGAGGTCACTTGGCATCGAGGCGTTCAGTTACTGTTTGATTGAACGTTAGAATGGGCAAAACAAGCGACCTAAGCGACTTTGAGCGCGGTCTGATTGTCGGTTCCGGTATCTCAGAAACGACCCGCCCTCCTGGGCTTTTCACGCACGACAGTGTCTAGGGTTTACCGAGACTGGTGCGACAAACAAAAAACATCCGGTCAGCGGCGGTCCAGTGGGGCGAAAACAGCTCGTTGATGAGAGAGGTTGAAGGAGAATGGCAATAAACAGTGCAAGCTAACAGGAGGGCCACAAACAGGCAAATCATGGCACAGTAGAACAGTGGAGCGACATCTCAGAACACGTCGGTCCTTATCACGGATGGGTTATTGCACCGGGTTCCACTCCTATCAGCTAAAAACAAGAAGAAGCAGCTCCAGTGGGCACGCCATCACCAACACTGGACACCTGAGGAGTGGAAAAACATCGCCTGGTCTGACGAATCTCAGTTCCTGTGGCGTCAAGCTGATGGCAGAGTCAGGATTTGGCGTAAGCAGCATGAGTCCATGGCGGTACAGGCTGGTGGCAATGGTGGAATAGTGTGGGAAATGTTTTCGTGGCACTCGTTAGGTCCCTTGATTCCGGCGAAAAGGGGGGTCTGACCCGGTACTAGATGGGTGTACCTAATAAACTGTCCGCTGAGTGTATAAGTGAGTACATACACACGTGCACTAGCAAGCACGTGCACCTTCCACTACCCACCCTCCAGCTCTGGCACCTTCCTGAGATGGGATTATGTTTGATTGACAGCAACTCTCAGCAGGCCTCTCCAGGTGAAAATGACGCTAATATGGCAGCCTCTGCGCCAGTAAGTCTGTCTCCTCGCTCTTTCATTTCCCTCCATGAATCCCTGCTGCATTTCTTACAGGATTATGGGCTGGAGGTGTTGAGGCCACACTGAGGCAGGCAGAATTGGGAGAGCTCTCTCTCTCAGGAAGGAAGGAGCAATGTACTCCTCTTTCGTTGTGTGTTTTTTTTCTCTCTCTCTCTCTCTCTCTCTCTCTCTCTCTCTCTCTCTCTCTCTCTCTCACTCTCTCTCTCTCTCTCTCTCTCTCTCTCTCTCATTCTCTTTCCTCTCCCTTTCTCTCTCTCCGCTCTCTCTCTCTCCTTATCCTGTTCACCTAATTTCTTTAATTCCATCTGGGAGGGTGATGAACTTCCAAACCTCCCTCTGCCCTCTCTCGTCCAGGCCAAACTCTGTGGCCCTGATGGGAGCAGAAGTGCATGCGCAACACACACACACACACACACACACACACACACGAAGTATGTGAAAGTCATTCTGACAGCTTAACCTAAGGGATAACCAGCTGCCATACAGTCAGAAGGACATACAGCCACACACTGAAACACACAGTGAGAACTATCCGTGTAGAAAATGCCTAAAGCACACTGTAAAGCCTATACTGAGGATTGTAGCAGTGCAACAGTGCTCTGAAGGCTCCACAGGCTGCAAAGCTGTCCTGATGATCCTAGTTATCCCCATTCCCTACACTGCAGGCAGGCAGGCAGGCAGCAGGCAGGCAGGCAGGCAGGCAGGCAGGCAGGCAGGGCTGTCTAGTTAAGGCCAGACCAGACAGGCGATGGCAGAGCAGGCCAGCGAGACGCTCATCCTGATAGGCAGTGATCCGGGCAGACAGGCTGCTTTTCAGCACCACTCAGAGACAGATTAATAACCCCAGGCTCTGGAGCCACAGGCAAGCCATCCCTGGGGAAATCTCCCTATGTGTGTGTGTGTGTGTGTGTGTGTGTGTGTGTGTGTGTGTGTGTGTGTGTGTGTGTGTGTGTGTGTGTGTGTGTGTGTGTGTGTGTGTGTGTGTGTGTGTGTGTGTGTGTGTGTGTGTGTGTGTGCGCGTGTGTGTACCCGAGGGAAATCTGAGAAAAACGAGTTGTCCTGACTAGTGGTGCAAGTCTAAAAACCTCCCATTTCAGACAGGATGAACAACTCTACTGAACCCCACTACACAGTACTACAGCAACATGAAAATACAGTACATTAGTATTACCAATGCATATTAGAAATATGTCCAAATGCACAAATGGCCATGCCAATGATTAGAACTTTGAGACATATACCATCAACAGTGCATACAGATTTCTGTTTAATTGACAGGCATGTAGGAAATTCAGAAAGATCCACTCAGACTTCACCCACAATGCAACTTCCAGCCTGTGGTTGACACTGTAAGAGACAGATTAAATGGTTGATTGGCAATTTGTTTTTTTATATTTGGGCTATAAACGCCTTCTGCTCACACGTACACACAAATGCATGCGCGCATATACACGCACACACACACAATGAGCGAGGGAATTCCTGTGCGCTAGGTATGAAGTGCTGTCTCGCCGGGGCAGAAATTCCCTCCATTAAAGTGTAATTGAAGGCAACCAGAAGCCGGGGCCGATGATGGATGAGGTGCCCAAAAGGAGGAGAGCATACTGGGGGAAAGGAGGGGCTCAGACCCCCCACATCCACACCATACCCACCTCCAGCTCCACCTTTATACAGCTAAATTAAAGAGGGCAATCAGCAAACTGCACAGCCACACAGAGAATTTCAAAGCACGGTACAGAAGTAGGATCTTAATTTGAGCCAGTCTTCTAAAGCAGGAAAATAATCCTGCAGCAACAGGAAATGTGATGTTTTTTTTATTTTTATGGAAATTACAAACTCCAGAAGCCTTTTGTTGTCCTGCAACAGGGTGATCAAATGAATATCCTACATCTGTAGCACACACAGATTTCTAAAGAGATCCCGTGTACAAATATACATACACACAAATGCAAACAACTGATGCACACACATGTAACCAAGCACAAGAACAGACACTGCCACATGCACAAACACATGCAAAAGCGCAGTGCCCTCCACTATTTGCTCTTTTGACAGGAAATTGACAGAAGAAAAGTGAGTGATTTACTGTCGCCAGCCCATGGAAACACCCCATTGGAAATCACCCTATATCACAGTACCAACAGCTGTCATTAACATCAAAGAGAACACACACACAAACACTAAAGCTAAGACAATAAAAACGAAAAGGATGTCTGGAATCCATGTAGACTTGTACAGAACACGGAGCGCTTTTTCATCTGATGCCAAGGATAGATTGACAGAACAGCTTTCCTTTCACCACACGCATAGGCCTGCGCACGAAAACACATGCAGAGTCTGCTCATGGACTATTAGCTGTTACCGAAATACTATTACATTGTTCTTCTAATCTCTCTGGGCCCACTTTTCTGACTCTCACTTCCCTCCCGTTTTCTCTCTCCCTCCTTCACTCCCTCCCTTAGGTTACAGGTATCCTGCCAAGAGCAGAGTCTAGTTTAGAGGAGTGATCTCAGTTAAAGACTGTTCGTTCCGTCCACAAGGCCAATTCTTCTGTCATCTGCTCCTTGTCCATCCCAGCCTCTCCTCCTGCTATGCTATGCTCCGCTCCGCTCCGGGCCAATGTGTCAGAGGAAAAAACAAAGCTGTTCAAACTTTGGGACACTACCAGCAGTAACCTGATGTAAGAGTAGGGGCAGAGAGAGAGAGACAGAATGAGAGAGAGAGAGAGAGAGAGAGAGAGAGAGAGAGAGAGAATGAGAGAATGAGAGAATGAGAGAGAGAATGAGAGAGAGAGAGAGAGAAAGGGAGAAAGAGAATGAGAGAGAGAGAGAGAGAGAGAGAGAGAGAGAGGGAGAGAGAATGAGAGAGAGAGAGAGAGAGGAGAGAGAGAGAGGGAGAGAATGAGAGAGAGAGAGAGAGAGAGAGAGAGAGGAGAGAGAGAGAGAATGAGAGAGAATGAGAGAGAGAGAGAGAGAGAGAGAGAGAGAGAGAGAGAGAGAGAAAGAAAGAAAGAAAGAAAGAAAGAAAGAAAGAAAGAAAGAAAGAGAGAGAGAGAAATACTTCCTTTCTTCTTAACCCTGATTTAGACCCCGGGTAAAGACACATTGGTGACTGCCAGTACCCTACTCTAAGTACATCCACAGTGGGACAGTCCACCAAGTTCAGACATACACATCCTGTTCCCATTGCCTTTCTCAGACATGCTCACTCATTCCAGCCAATGTTGGTTCACCTAGATACACTGTGCCTTTTAATGTGACAAACTGGCTTATGTGCTCTCACTAGCTGGGAACTGTAGCTGTCTTTTACTGTTAACTTGAACCACCTGACCATCCATAAAACAGTCAGAGAACATTCTAGAACATTCCTGACCTACGTACTGTACCTGTCACTAATCGAGACCACTACACCTAGTAAAGAATCCAGAGAAGGGCAGGAAAGTCAGCCTGGTCACCCGTGATAAAAGTCAGTATTCGACCTCCATCCATGTCTGAGGACGTCGGGAGATGACATGAAAACGAGCCACTGGGGGCAGCAGTGAGCTCTGTTACAGTCAAGTCGGTGTTGGCTTTGCTAGGGCGTTGTGGACAGGGATGGCTGATAAGTATAAGTATAAGTATGCATAAGTATAAGCATCGGCCAATGGTTCAAATCCAGCAATAGAACGTCTTTTGTTGTTGTTGTTTTTTAAGCCTATCACAAACTTCAACTCTTACCTTAACCATTCACAGTTAATGCCTAAACTTAACCGTCAACCCTTTTGACGTTTGAGAAACATGGATGAACGTCTAATTCTGACGTGAAACTGTGAGAGCTAGTTGAGTGAAGTAGGCTATCCCACAGCCGACTAGAATAGCTACTGCCGTACAGTAGAGCTTTCATCCCAACTGGCCGATGTGTCACTGACTCAGGCACACACAGCTGCTGTCCATTTTGTGGGATTCTCCCGTGCTGACTCTCTGTTTCTCTTACTCTTTAATTCTTTCTCTTTCCATCTACTTTTCCCTCCCATCTCTGACTGTCTCTCCCTCCATCACTCCCGCCATTCCTCTCTTTCTCTTTCTAAATGATCTGTGTCCTAAGGGTAAAAGGGGGGGGGGATACAACACTCCCAAACATAAAAATACTTATTGGGGGGAAAACACAGTAATGAACATTTTATTTTTCCATAGTAAACTCTTTCTTAACGTAACATAAATATACAGTACACGGCTCTGACCGCAGGCTAATAAAACCAGAAAGTATAACTGGATGCACACGACCTCACATAACCCTATGACAAAGCTGGCCAGGGGAACATTGAGGATACATTCTGGGTTAACTCTGTGCAGCGACATACAGTGAGCATGGCTTGCATCCTGTTGGACAGGCAAACCACAGAGCTGCAGAACTCAGCGTGGGATTGGTAATAAATCACAGGTCTCCTCTACACAAGAAACACACATTTTACCAGACAGTCCTATCCAGAGCGACTTACAGGAGCAATTAGGGCACATCAACAAGCTTTTCACCTAGTCGGCTCAAGGATGTGAACCAGTGACCTTTCAGTTACTGGCCCAATGCGCTTAACCACTACGCTACCTGCTGCCTCATGTGGGCAACAAACATATACACGGTC
Organism: Salmo trutta; assembly: GCF_901001165.1. NCBI lineage: Eukaryota > Metazoa > Chordata > Actinopteri > Salmoniformes > Salmonidae > Salmo > Salmo trutta. The sequence continues at coordinate 40,140,374 of NC_042984.1, read as the reverse complement.
TGGCCTGGTGGCAGATGCAGCATACGGCACACTGTCTAAAGCTCAGTAAATACATCACCTAATCATCTCTAAACACCTGTGGAGCTGTAGGACAGACTTCTGGGGGAAAGGGGACTGGAGTCCAGGACCAGACAGACAGACAGACAGACAGACAGACAGACAGACAGACAGACAGACAGACAGACAGACAGACAGACAGACAGACAGACAGACAGACAGACAGACAGACTCATATGGGATATCCATAGAGGAAGCCTAAAGCGGGATGACAAATGCACACAGAGAGAAAGATGGATAGAAATACAGGGAGGGATAGAAATATGGCCCAAAGGAATAAGCACCGGAAAGAGGAATAGCTCTTCTCACAAATCACCTCTTTTCTCTCCCCCCCTCTCTTTTCTCCTCCGCTCACAAACACACCGTCACCTGCGCAATCCATTGAGCCAAGTTAAAAGAGATACTTGCCAACTGCCAATCACATATAATGGAGGCCTCAGCTTGAGCCAATGGGAGGGCCGGATGTCTTAATAAATCTGCGTAGAAGTGGCCCTGAGGGGGAACAGAGGATAGGCTGGGATTACCTCTCCCTAAAACCACTGGAGCATTTAAAACAAACACACACTCATACTGACGACAACATACACACACTGACACACACACACATACACGCACTGACACACACACACACACACACACACACACACACACACACACACACACACACGCACACACACACACACACACACACACACACACTTCCTATGACTGTGGTGACTAATGAGTGGAATTATGACTTGACCGTAGGAGGCCATGGTCTCGTCTGACCGCTCCTCGTCGTTCCCTCACGGTTCCCCCATAGAGGTGTGTTTGCGTTACGGCGTTCGACCACCACTGTGGAGCTGAACAGTAGGGTGCCATGGTCACGGTTAAACCAGCTCAATCCAACCACACGGCCAAAGCAAACTCATCCCCCTGCTGCAATGCCGCGATGCATGCTGGCAGAGCGGGGACGGCCCACGGAGTCCCACACCTTCCCTGCCCCTTTCCCAAGCCCAACTTTCACCGCATGAACCCCCCCCCCCTACACCCCCTGATACTGACCTCTACCTGCACATACAGTACACCCCCCCCCCCCCCCCCGACCCCACCCATGCTCTCCACATGAGTGACTCACAAAGACAGACACGCATGCCGGAACCCTGGGATCCTAAACGGAATCTGAGACAGTTACTCTCTGAGAGCCAAACCAGAAGTTACGTTTCTCTCTTTCTCCAGGTTTGGTAAATAGAGAACGGAGAGACACACACGTTTCACATGCATGCACACATTCACACACGCAGGCACACACACACACAGAGAGTTAGCCACGGTAGGGTCTGGTGTCCCAGACACAGAGACAGACAGGGGAGTGGGACAGGGGGACAGTGGTGTAGAGCTATCAGTCCCCCTCCCTAATGAAAACAATGCAATCTACCTGACGCTAATTGACTTGTTAATTGGGCCTATACTGTAATTAACCGTTTCAATGAATCCAGTTAATTCTGTCCCAATGTATCTGTCCTATTGTCTAGTCAATTCAGTCAATATGAGACACAATGGTCATACTATCTCGTTGTTATTTTCATATAGAAAACCTTTTTATTTTGCAGTTAGATCTGGAGTAAATTCACATATTGGCCTGAGTGGGAATATATAATTTAGTGTTGTGTTGCGTAAGGTAATGTCATACATGTTGACTAGACAGACTCCTAGATATGAATGGTATATCTATTTACCCAAGTCTGAAAAACAGCAAAAGAACATTGGCTAAGCTGGAACACTAGTACCAGCCCACAGCAAATGAATGGAATCGAACGTTCGCAGAGCCTGTTTTGACTGGAGTGACGCTTAGAATTCCATTTCGAATTCCATTTCGCCTACCACTACAATCTGTTCGTCGGACGAAACTGGGGGAAAAAAACTACTTGTGTAGAAAGTAAACATCCACACCTCGATGGTGTCAACTGTGCTTATGTAACGGCTGTCGTCCCAAGAAAACCAAGATGCAGCGGAGGTTGTGGATTCATTATAAATATTTAATAAAATGAACCACTATAAACAAAACATCAAACAGCAACGAAAGCTAACAGTCCTGTCTGGTCAAAAACGAACGAGACAGAAAACAATCCCCCACAAAACCCAAAGGAAAAACCTGCTCCTTATGTGTGACTCCCAATCAACAACAACGAACTTCAGCTGTGCAAGATTGGGAGTCACACACGGCCCAAAACAAAGAAATACAAAAAACCTAGAAAAAGAACATAGAACGCCCACCCAATGTAACACCCTGGCCTAACCAAAAAAAAGAACAAAAAACCCCTCTCTATGGGTCCCCAAGGTGCGGACTCCGGCCGCAAAACCTGACACTGAAGGGGAGGGTCCGGGTGGGCCTTCTTACGGCGGCGGCTCAGGTGCGGGACGTGGCCTCTGCCCCACCCTTGGCGTCGCCCTCTTAGGTGGCACACCTGGCCGCGCCGAAGATCTGGTGGGCGACCCTGACTTCGCCCGGCTGGTGGGCGACCCTTGCTGCGCCCGACTGGCGGATGACCCTGGCTGCGCCCGGCTGGCGGGCGGCGATGGCTGCACCTGGCGATGGCAGATCCGGACAGGCGGGCCACTCTGGCAGATCCAAACAGGCGGGCCACTCTGGCAGATCCGGACAGGCGGGCCACTCTGGCAGCACCGGACAGGCGGGCCACTCTGGCAGCTCATGACAAGCGGGCCACTCTGGCAGCTCCTGACAAGCGGGCCACTCTGGCAGCTCCTGACAAGCGGGCCACTCTGGCAGCTCCTGACAAGCGGGCCACTCTGGAGGCCTAGTCCTGGGAGGAGGCACAGGACAGACCAGGATGGGGAGACCCACTGGAGGCCTGGACCTAGGAGGAGGCACAGGATGGACCAGGATGGGGAGACCCACTGGAGGCCTGGTCCGAGGAGGAGGCACAGGATAAACCGGGCTGTGGGGGAGCACTGGAGTTCTGGTACGGACGCTCGACATGCTTACTCCAGGCTGAATGCCCACTTTGGCCCGGCACGGGCGGAGAGCAAGCATTGGGCGAACTGGACCCTCCCAGCACCCTGGAGACCCAGTGTGCAACGCCGGCGCAGGATAACCTGGACCGAGGAGGCGCACTGGAGACCAGACGCGCTGAGCTGGCACAACCCGTCCTGGCTCGATGCCTGCTCTCACATGGCACTTGCGGGGGGCTGGCATGTAGCGCTCCGGGCTATCAACGTGTACTGGGAACACCGTGCGCTTTACCGCATAACACAGTGCCTGACCAGTACTGCGCTGCCTCCTGTAAGCACGGGGAGTTGGCTCAGGTCTACCGCCTGACTCCGCCAATCTCCCAGTGTGCCCCCCCCAAAAAAAATTTGGGGGCTGCCTCCCGTGTCTGTTGTGCTCCCTCTCTTCGTACCAGCACCTCTCAGCTCTCGCCACCTCGATCTCCCACTGCGGGCGGCGATAATCTCCAGCCTGAGCACATGGTCCTTTACCGTCCAGGATTTCCTCCTAAGTCCACGACTCCAGATAGCTTCTCTCCATTTCTTTCAACGTCCATGAGTCCCGATAGCTCTTCTCCTTCCTCCGCTGCTTGGTCCGTTTCTGGGTGGGGGATTCTGTAACGGCTGTCGTCGCAAGAAAACCAAGATGCAGCGGAGGTTGTGAATTCATTATAAATACTTAATAAAATGAACCACTATAAACAAAACATCAAACAGCAACGAAAGCTAACACTCCTGTCTGGTCAAAAACGAACGAGACAGAAAACAATCCCCCACAAAACCGAAAGGAAAAACCTGCTCCTTATGTGTGACTCCCAATCAACAACAACAAACTTCAGCTGTGCCAGATTGGGAGTCACACACGGCCCAAAACAAAGAAATACAAAAAACCTAGAAAAAGAACATAGAACGCCCACCCAATGTAACACCCTGGCCTAACCAAAATAAAAAACAAAAAACCCCTCTCTATGGCCAGGGCGTTACAGCTTATGTCTGCGTAATGAGAAAGTACGGAAAAAATGAAAACGTCTGACTATTTCTGGTCGAGTGATCAATGACAAATGAGCTCGCTGCCCAGACTTACGTAATTACAAAGAGGAGATTCTCCTGATTAAAATGGTGCCCGACTTCAAAAAATCTAAATATACACATTGTGAGATATTTGGCAAAATAGACAGACATCCCTCTCCATAGGAAAACAATGGGGGGAGCTCAGCCTTCCAAGGGCAAAAAGTACTTTGGGGCTAGCATTTGATGACAACCGAGCTCGCTGCCCAGACTTAATTAGAAAGAGGAGATTCTCATGATTAAAATGGCATCGGACTTGAAAAAAATCGAAATATACACATTTTAACTATAAACAATGTGAGCAGGTCTCATCGCCAACAATAGCAAAGCAGGCATTGTGACGTTGAACAATAAGCTGGGAATAGAATGTTCGGAAAGCGAGTTGGTGCCACGGTGCTCAATAGAACTAATAGGAGCTGGCAGTGTGAAAAATGCCCTAAAATAAGGCCTGTTTTTTGGTGATTACTTCAAAACGACGGGAAGCAGCTGGGACATATGGTCATATTATGAAACTGGGCTCCACGGCGGATGCAGTGAAATAGTTTTTATCAGAAAAAACGTTGATAAAAATGTAATGTGTTCAGTCTATTAATGGTCCATACATGAGACAGACCAGATGCACAGCAGGGTATCAATATGAGGAGTGGGAATCACGGTTAACACACACACACACACACACACACACACACACACACACACACACACACACACACACACACACACACACACACACACACACACACAGAGAGAGAGAGAATACACATTAACATTCAAACATCATTTACACTGAACAAAGCATACATGCACAGTTAGTGTTTATGGAGGAAAGTAAATGGAGTGGCCCGTGTTACCCATGAAGACCCCACGGAGCTGCTGATAACCAAGGCTGGACCCAGGCAGAGGGGAGAGGGGTAACAGAGGAGGGGTACCTCCATCTGCCTCCACACGGTACTGAAGGCTGAGCCTCTAGTCATAAAGGACCTGGGGCTGCTCATGAAAGTCTGCTGTTAGATAGAGTGAAGGCCTTTGATGGTACTAAAGGTTTACCACCACTAGAGTGTGTAGTGTGGAACAGGTTGTAAAGATAAGGTTGCCTTAGTCATTTCATCAGAGGGGATCATTGATCCCCTCCCTATGCCACATATATAGGTGATTACTGGGAGGGGTGTGCAAACTGTGGACGAAGGCTTAGCAACTGGTAATGTAACGAGACTATGTGTGGCACTGCCACAGTTGACAGTGCGTATTGCATACACGCACACACACACACGCATAGACACACATATACACACACACGCTTCAGCCTGACAGCTTGGAGAGAAACAGCAGGGGTGGTTAAACCAGCAGGCTGCTCAGAACGACAGGATTAGAGGGTATCATCTGTCACAGAGACAGACAGACACACACACCTAGTCACATAAACACGCACGCACGCACACACACACACACACACACACACACACACACACACACACACACACACACACACACACACACACACACACACACAGAGAGACAGAGAGAGACCAGTAGCTGATAGGTGCAGTGAGAACGCTGACTCCACAGTAAAACAGGAGGGAGGCAGAGAGTGAGACAGAGAGTGAGACAGAGAGTGGCCCAGGCTGGTCCTGCCCTCCAGAATGCCTGCTGTAAAAAGGTAGAACCCTTTTTGGGTTCTTCAAAGTTCTTTAAAAGGTTCTCCTATGGGGACAGCAGAAGTACCCTTTTGGGTTCTAGACAGCACCAGAGTGTAGGTACAGCTGTATTAGATCTCAATGATAAACGCTATAGACAGGACACACGATAGTTAAAACACTCCACTGACACACTGACACATCTATACAGTACATACACATACCACAGACTTCCATTCATACGTAAGAAGACATGCAAATCTTGACACACACACACACACACACACACACACTGTTGACACACATCGACTGGCACAGACACACAGGCGACAGGTCAGCACCTGACACCCAAATCAGATGTCACTAATTATTTACGCTGTCTACCTAAATCCCACTGAGAGTGTATATTTCACCTTCACCTAGCGTAAGAGCCTATTCGCCCACATGATGCAGAACAACACACAATGATTCACTTCTCAAATAGCAGAACCTTTAATAATCTCCTAACCCGTTGTCCCACATCTCCGTGTCTCTGTAGGTTTCAGAAGGGGGGTGTTAGCAGGAGCAGTGTTATGTGTTCTCCCCTTCTCTGTGCAGTCCACCTATTCTCCTTCTCTGGCTTCTCAGCCATGTTCCATTATTTAGAACCTGGAGGGTGTGTGTTAGGGTGAGACACACACACACACAGCCCCGTGCTCCCTGACGCTCTGACGCACATTAGCTAATGCATAGAGACGGTCCAGCAAGCTTAGGCACAATGACCTTTTGGTGTCCGGATCTGAGAGGAGGGCTGGAATTAAGAGCAAGGTTTGGGTCAGCAGGCCTCCTCTCTTCTTCCATCTCTCTTTTACTGTCTGGGATGTTACTCGGTTTCTTCCCCCCTTTCACATGGTCTCACTATGCCAACGCTATCCGAAGACACCGGAGGCCGCAGTGTGTATGTGTGCCTGTGTGTGAACATCAGTGCGTGTTGATGTGAATCGATGGGTCTCAAGTTAAATAAGAGACACTAAGCAGAAGAATGATGATGTTAACCCTTCCACTCCCTGTGCCCTTGCAGGTAAGTGGGACAGACAGGTGATGAGAGGCCCCAGAGTGGAGGGAGGAATTGTTGGAGGTTGGGAGGGAGGGAGGTAGGCCGTCGTCTGTCCAGGGTGGCCTCTGCTGTATGTCAGTGTGTGAGAGGAGACCCATAGAGCCCATAAAAGTCAACCTCTTCTGAGTAAAGGGAGGGGTGAGTCTCTGTGGGATGGTATGCCTACAGTTTGTGAGTAAGTAAAGGAGTGGACAGGTACACTCTTAGAAAAAAAGGTGCTATCTGGAACCTAAAAGAGTTCTTCAGTTGTCCCCATACACTCTAAAAACAAGGGTTCTTCTAAGGTCCTCAAAGATCCTTGAAGAACCGTAGGGTTCTTGGCTCTGAAAAATGCCCCCGAAAGGTTCTTCCAAGAACCCCATAGGAGGAACTTCTTTAGTTGGTGGCGGTTCTTCCAGGACCCTAACTGCCCAACTGAAACATTTGGATTTGAATTTGAGATGACAGCAGGTGCAGGCACTTAACTGAAAAGTTGAAAGATCTCCTCAATGCAAGGTAAGGTCTCTCCATTGCAGGATCTAAATTGATATTGTTTTATGATGATACCATCTATCTTTTCATATTTGTGCAAATGGCAGTGTTGTTTGACACTTTGTCCATTTAAAAGTATTTAGAAAAAAAGAAAATGGACACAATTCAATGGATATCAGTCAACAAAGAGGTAAGAATATGTTAAAGGCTACTGTATAGCTGCATTGGTTGCAGATGACTGAACTGTTCTCTTTTGTGTGTGTCTGAGTCTGCAGGTACACTGACGAGGAGTCACACAAAGGTATGTACAATTGGTATTGGTATGTTGTGCAGATCACATGTATCATCTACAGTTCACTTTGGTTTCTCTAAACTCTTATAGGACTCAGTCACATCAGACATCTTCCTCCTCTCTTACCTTTTCAATGAAAATCTCAGAGGCCTCTACATTATGGACAAGGTACAGTGCATTCGGAAAGTATTCAGTCCCCTTGACTTTTTCCATGTTTTGTTACGGCACACCTGTATTTGGGGAGTTTCTCCCATTATTCTCTGCAGATCCTCTCAAGCTCTGTCAGGTTGGATGGGGAGCGTCGCTGCACAGCTATTTCCAGGTCTCTCCAGAGATGTTCGATCGGGTTCAAGTCCAGGCTCTGGCTGGGCCACTCAAGGACATTCAGAGACTTGTCCTGAAGCCACTTCTGCATTGTCTTGGCTGTGTGCTTAGGGTCGTTGTCCTTTTGGAAATAGTAAAGATGGTGCCGGCAGACATGGCAGCTCTGCCTCTATCTCTTAAGCAACTTGGCAATATTTTGTTTTTTTGTGTGTTATTCATTACATTATTAGCCCAGAACGTTTTTTTGTGTTATTACATACAGCCGGAAAAAACGTTTCATATCAGAGCGGCGGTAACTCACCAGCATTACAATGAGGAATAAGATTCTCGAATTGAATACTTTGTTCATACCCCCCAGGGCAATTAAACTTATCCCAGAGGCTGCTCTAAGACGCCACCGGCAGAGAAGAGCTATTCGGAGTGGACTTCTAGTCCGACTCAGGAGGCACGCACAACACCCACCGTTTCCGAGTATATTACTCACTAATATTCTGGACAATAAAGTAAACGAGCTCAGGGCGAGGATCTCCTTCCAAAGAGACATCAGGGACTGTAACATACGTCCATATAGCCAGCTGGGTTCTCAGTACATCACACAGACAGGAATAAAGAACTCTCCAGGAAGAACAAATGCAGTGTTTGTTTCATGATTAACTACTCATGGTGTGATTGTGATAACGTACAGAAACTCAAGTCCTTTTGTTCACACGACCTAGAATACCTCACAATCAAATGCCAACCGTATTACCTCCCAAGAGAATTATCTTTGCTTATAGTCACAGCGGTGTATATTCCCGCTCAAGCCGATGCCATGATGCCCTCAAGGAACTACACTGGACTTTGTGCAAACTAGAAACCACATATCCTGACAAAGCAAAGCAAATTTGAGGAAAATGCTACCGAAGTTCTATCAACACATTGACTGTAGTACTCGCGCTGGAGAAATGCTCAACCACTGCTACTTACCCATCCGGGACGCATACAAGGCTCTCCACCGCCCTCCCTTTGGCAAATCAGATCATGACTCCGTTTTTCTCCTCCCTTCCTATAGGCAGAAACTCAAACAGGAAGTACCTGTGCTAAGGTCTATTCAAGACTGGTCTGACCAATCTGAATCCATGCTTCAAGATTATTTCGATCACGCGGACTGGGATATGTTCTGGGTGGCCTCTGAGAATAACATTGACGTATACATGGACACAGTGACTGAGTTCATCAGGAAGTCTATAGGGGATGTTGTTCCCACTGTGACTATTAAAACCCACCCAAACCAGAAACCGTGGATAGATGGCAGCATTCGCGCAAAACTGAAAGCGTGAACCACCACATTTAACCATGTCAAGGTGACTGGGAATATGGTCGAATACAAACAGTAAGGGAATCAAACGAGCAAAACGTCAGTACAGAGACAAAGTGGAGTCGCAATTTAACGGCTCAGACACGAGACGTATGTGGCAGGCTCTACAGACAATCACGGATTACCCACGTCACGGACACCGACGTCTTGCTCCCAGACAAGCTGAACACCTTCTTCGCCCGCTTTGAGGATAATACAGTGCCACCAACGCGGCCCGCTCCCAAGGACTATGGGCTCTCATTCTCTGTGGCCAAATTGAGTAAGACATTTAAGTGTGTTAACCCTCTCAAGGCTGCCGTCCCAGACGGCATCCCTAGCCAGGTCCTCAGAGCATGCGCAGACCACACACAATGATTACCAACAAAGTGTTTACAGACATATTCAATCTCCCCATCCCAGTCTGCTGTCCCCACTTGCTTCAAGATGTCCAGCATTGTTCCTGTACCCAAGAAAGAAAAGTTAACTGAACAAAGCACTCACTTCTGTCATCAAGTGCTTTTAGAGTCTAGTTAAGGATCATATCACCTCTACCTTACCTGACACCCTAGACCCACTTCAATTTGCATACCGCCCCAATAGATCCATAGACGATGCAATCGCCATCGCGCTGCACACTGCCCTATCCCATCTGGACAAGAAGAATACCTATGTAAGAATGCTGTTCATTGACTATAGCCCAGCCTTCAACACCATAGTACACTCCAAGCTCATCATTAAGCTCAGGGCCCTGGGTCTGAACCCCGCCCTGTTCAACTGTGTCTTGGACTACCTGACGGGCCGCCCCAGGTGATGGAGGTAGGAAACAACATTTTCACTTTGCTGATTCTCAACACAGGGACCCCACTAGGGTGTGTGCTCAGCCCCCTCCTGTGCTCCCTGTTCACCCATGGCTGCATTGCCACGCATGCCTCCAACTCAATCATCAGGGTTGCAGACGACACAACAGTAGTGGGCCTGATTACCAACAATGACGAGACAGCCTACTTGGAGGAGGTGAGGGCCCTGGGAGAGGTGTTCCAGGAAAATAACCTCTCACTCAACATCAAAAAAAAGGAGCTGATCATGGACTTCAGGAAACAGCAGATGAAGCATGCCTCTGTCCACATCGACGGGACCGCGGTGGAGAAAGTGGAAAGCTTCAAGTTCCTCGGCGTACACATCACTGACAATCTGAAATGGTCCACCCACACAGACAGTGTGGTGAAGAAGGTGCAACAGCGCCTCATCAACCGCAGGAGTCTGAAGAAATTTGGCTTGGCCCCTAAGACCTTCACAAACTTTTACAGATGTACAATTGAGAGCATCCTGTGGGGCTGTATCACCGCATGGTACAGAAACTGCACCGCCCGCAACCCCAGGGCTCTCCAGAGGGTGGTGCGGTCTGACAACGCATCACCGGGGACACACTGCTTGCCCTCCAGGATACCTACAGCACCCGATATCACAGGTATGCCAAATTGATCATCAAGGACATCAACCACCTGAGCCACGGTTAGTTCACCCCACTACCATCCAGAAGGCGAGGTCAGTACAGGTGCATCAAAGCTGGGACCGAGAAACTGAAAAACAGCTTCTATCTCAAGGCCATCAGACTGTTAAATAGCCCTCACTAGCCGGCACCCATCCGATTATTCAACCCTCCACCTTAGAGGCTGCTGCCCCATATACATAGACATGGAATCAATAATAATAATGTTTACATACTGCTTTACTCATTTCATATGTATATACTGTATTCTATTCGACTGTATTTTAGTCAATGCCAATCCAACATTGCTCATTCTAATATTTATATTTCTTAATTCCATTCTTTTACTTGTAGATATTTGTGTATTGTTGTGAATTGTTAGATACTACTGCACTGTTGGAGCTAGGAACAAGCATTTCGCTACACCCACAATAACATCTGGTAAATAATCAAATTTGATTTTGTCACGTCCTGACCAGCAGGTGGAGTAGGTGTATAGTTTTGGTCAGGGCGTGGCAGCAGAAGTTGTGTTTTCTATGTTCTGTCTAGGTTGGGTGTTTCTATGTAGAGTTAATTGGGGTGGACTTCCAATTGAAGGCAGCTGTGTGGTGTTGCCTTTGATTGGAAGTCCTATATTAGTTGGGTGTGTTTGTCTGTGTGTTTGTGGGGAATTGTTTTTGCACTGTGTTTTTGTATAGCCTGCAAAACTGTTGCACTGTCATTGTTTATTGTTTTTGTATAGTGTTCACGTTAGCGATAAATTAAATTCAAAGATGAACACGACCTCCGCTGCGTATTGGTCTACTTTTTCTGACGAGGACTTTTCTATTTCTTCTGAAGATGAAGAATGTTGTGACAGAATTCCCCACCACCAAAGGACCAAGCAGCAGAGGAAGGAGCAGAGGGAATTTGGATTGGATAAACGGGAGAAATGGACATGGGAGCAAGTTATGGCCGGAGAGGGCCCATGGAAGAAATGGAGCAAAGACCGGGAATGCTACCGAGGAACACGACTGGCGATTAAACCCGAGAGGCAACCCCAATAATTTTTTTTGGGGGGGGCATATGGGTAGTTTGGCGGGGCAAGTTTGGAGCCCCAGGCCAAATCCCCGGACTGTTTCTCGGAGGCCAGTTAATGGACATGCTTCGGGGTAATGGGTGTTATGGCGAGGCCACGTGTTTTTAGGCCAGTACGCGCTATACCAGCGCCCCGCATTTACCAGGGGGTAGTAGGCATTCAGCCAGAAAGGGCGATGCCAGGTTTAAGCTCAAGACCGCCAGTAAGCCTCCACGGTCCTATATATCCTGTTCCCGCTCCACGCACTAGCCTAGAGGTGCGTGTTCCCAAGCTGGCATATCCAGTACCAGCACCACGCACCAGGATTATAGTGCGTCAGCCCAGTCCAGTACGTCCTGTTCCCGCTCCACGCACTAGCCCTAAGGTGTGTGTTTCAAAGCTGACATATCCAGTACCAGCACCACGCATCAGGCGTCTAGTGCGTCAGCCCAGCCTCGCCAGTCATGAGTCGCCAGAGCTGCCCGCCAGTCATGAGTCGCCAGAGCTGCCCGCCAGTCATGAGTCGCCAGAGCTGCCCGCCAGTCATGAGTCGCCAGAGCTGCCCGCCGGCCAGGTTCTGCCAGAGTGGCCCGACTGCCCAGTTCTGCCAGAGTGGCCCGACTGCCCTCCGGGTCTGCCAGAGTGGCCCGACTGCCCTCCGGGTCTGCCAGAGTGGCCCGACTGCCCTCCGGGTCTGCCAGAGTGGCCCGACTGCCCTCCGGGTCTGCCAGAGTGGCCCGACTGCCCTCCGGGTCTGCCAGAGTGGCCCGACTGCCCTCCGGGTCTGCCAGAGTGGCCGACTGTCCTCCGGTCCAGTCCGAGTGGCCCGACTGTCCTCCGGTCCAGTCCAGTCTGCCCGGAGCTGCCGGGGTGGCCCGTCTGCCCGGAACTGCCAGAACCGGAGCCACCTCCAGATATAGGTGGGTTGGGGAGGGGGGGTGTAGCACAGTGCCGTCGTTGACGGCAGCCACCCTCCCTTCCCTCCCTGTAGTTAGGGGGATTTTTTCGGGTTGTTTTGGGTGTTCTGTGTTTTTTCTTTTGAAGGTGCATTCGGGGTCTGCACCTTTAGGGGGGGGGGTAATGTCACGTCCTGACCAGCAGGTGGAGTAGGTGTATAGTTTTGGTCAGGGCGTGGCAGAAGAAGTTGTGTTTTCTATGTTCTGTCTAGGTTGGGTGTTTCTATGTAGAGTTAATTGGGGTGGACTTCCAATTGAAGGCAGCTGTGTGGTGTTGCCTTTGATTGGAAGTCCTATATTAGTTGGGTATGTTTGTCTGTGTGTTTGTGGTGAATTGTTTTTGCACTGCGTTTTTGTATAGCCTGGAAAACTGTTGCACTGTCATTGTTTATTGTTTTTGTATAGTGTTCACGTTAGCGATAAATTAAATTCAAAGATGAACACAACCTCCGCTGCGTATTGGTCTACTTTTTCTGACGAGGACTTTTCTATTTCTTCTGAGGACGAAGAATGTTGTGACAGATTTGAACCTTAGCCCCAGTCTGAGGTCCTGAGCGCTCTGGAGCAGGTTTTCATCAAGGATCTCTCTGTACTTAGTTCCGTTCATCTTTCCCTCGATCCTAACTAGTCTCCCACTTCCTGCTGCGCTGCTGAAAAACATCCCCACAGCATGATGCTGCCACCACCATGCTTCACCGTAGGGATGGTGCCAGTTTTCCTTCAGATGTGACACTTGGAATTTAGGCCAAAGAGTTTAATCTTGGTTTCAATAGACCAGAAAATCTGGTTTCTTATGGTCTGAGTCCTTTAGGTGCCTTTTGGCAAACTCCAAGCGGGCATGTGCCTTTTACGGATGAGTAGCTTCCGTCTGGCCACTCTACAACAAAGGCCTGATTGGTGGAGTGCTGCCGAGATGGTTGTCCTTCTGGAAGGTTATCCCATCTCCACAGAGGAACTCTGGAGCTCTTTCAGAGGGACCATCGGGTTCTTGGTCACCTCCCTGACCAAGGCCCTTCTCCCCCGAGTGCTCAGTTGGGCCAGGCAGCCAGCTCTAGGAAGAGTCTTGTTGGTTCCAAACTTCTTCCATTTAAAAATACTGGAGGCCACTGTGTTCTTGGGGACCTTCAATGCTGCATATTTTTTTGGTACCGTTCCCCAGATCTGTGCCTTGACAAAATCCTGTCTTGGAGCTCTACGGGCAATTCCTTCAACCTGCTCTGGCATGCACTGCCAACTGTGGGACCTTATATAGAGGGTCTTCAGAAGTTTCTTTGAGGATCCATTAAAATAGGTTCTTTGAAGAATCATTTTAAAGGGTTGTTCGAAGAACTTATAGGAGTTCCCCAAAAGTTTCAATTTGAAGAACGCGTAAAGGATACTGCAGGAATGTTTTCAGAGTGTAGGTAGAAAACCTTTTTGTTCCAGGTAGAACCTTTTTGGGTTCCATGTAGAACACTTTCTATAGTGGGTTCTACCTGGAACCAAAAAGGGCTCTAACTGGAACCAAAAAGGGTACCCTTTTTTCTAGGAGTGTTTACAGTTACCGTAACGAGAGGTACATCATTATTTCTGCAAATGCAAATAAGAGTGTGTGTAGTGTTGTATGAGTTTGTTGAGAGGTATGTATGTGAAACTGACTGTGTTGTCAGATGACTCAAATCTGAACCTCCCCACACACACACACATTTTGGTAGGCTATTTGTTAGATAACTTCTCTTTAATTAGATACATTCAGCTTCTCTTCTGTCATTAATTGTTGCTCTAGAAGACTAAATAAACCCTTGCTTATCAGAATAATGTAATATAGTGACAGAATGAATGCTTCAATCTAGTTGACATCGGTAAAGTTTGTTTTCTCTTTCCTCTTTCATCGCTGATTTTTTCGCACAGCAAAGACGTTTAGGCACCGCAGTTACTCTGCGGTTCATTAACTCATTCATTAACTCAACAACAACAAAAATTGAAATATTTTCTGAGCAAAATTTTCAAATGACATCAGTTTGACTGGTTTTAAGTACATTTAAAGCTGTGAAAACAACCCAACATGTTTTTGATAAGATTTCAGTTCGGCTTGGATGCATATTTTATGTGGTGGAAATACTATCAGCTTTTATATTGCTGATAAAAGATAGTACCTTTACAGACGATCCCTAACCAAGCATCCATTTTCTCAAGATTCTGAAAGAAATACATATTTTTTTCTCCACTCCTGTTCCCAAGTCAAAATGTACATTTGGTGTATAATTTTACTTCAAGAAGTCCTTCATTCTGCAGGACTTAAAAATAACTTAGTCGGGCACTGCTATCATCCTTAGTCGGGCACTGCTATCCCAAAAGTATTTGACGCGCTACAGTTATGCCCTAAAGCTTAGGCTACGCACAAACGGCAGATAAAAAATAATGAAAGAAATCCTCAATGTAGCCTATTGGATATGAATTGCACAAGAATTAAACATGTATGGATTTTTAATGCAAAGTTTTCTCTTTATTCAACAAGCCCGCCCGCCACCTGCCCGCCCTTATTCCAAACAATATATCATGACCCTAAACCCACCCGCCCAGCAGATATAATCACAGGGACTGTGGGTTATGAGTCAACCCCTACATCACTAATGACCTCCAGTGGAAGTCGTCATTCAGAGTACTAAAGGTCTATCAGGGTGGAGGTTAAAGGTGAAGGGATGAGATGTTTGTTTGGCTAACTCTGGAAGGATACACACTGGGACCCGCTCCCTCCACTCTATCAGACACCCACTCTGTCCATCCCTATTACCACAGGGAACGAGGCGGAACGACAGGATGAACCCAATGACCAAAGTCAGGCTGGGAAGGGATATAAGCTGGGCTGGAATAGCCTGCGACAACACATCTCTAATCAATCTGTCGCTGTCCCCTCTCTTCTCTGTTCTCCCTCATTCTTCTCCTCCTCCTCCTCCTCCTCCTCCTCCTCGTCCGCCCAACACTTCCCAGTGCACCCGTCAGCAGTCAAATTCCTCACACAAGCAATCCATCGCAGACGCTGTCACACGTGCGCACGCACACACACACGCACGCACGCACGCACGCACGCACGCACGCACACACACACACACACACACACACACACACTCCCTGTCCCTTTAATCAGCCAGGGAATGCACGTTTCAGACGGTTGTCATCTCCACCCCAAAAACACAGGCGCTCCTGCAGGCCATGGTTAATGAGCTTGGTCTCTGGTAGGGGTGCGCCGGGACTCCGGTAAACAAACTGGCAGTGAGGGACACAAAGGGCCCCTGTGTTTGGCCTCCCAATCCCCACTCATTGTCCCTTTCACATCTCACCGTCAAGGGCCACATGAAAAGACCCAGCACCACTTACCTTCTCTTACCTTCCCTGGGCCCCCACCCTGAGAGAAAAGTCTGTCTGTCTATATGTGAATACCCAGCTGCGTAGCTGCCATGCTTTCTGCCCTGTGGACAGGAACAAATAGACACTTAACGTAAATGGGCAAGTGTAAGTACTTGTGTTGTACCATCACTCACCCCACGTATTGTACAGCACCTGCTTTTCTACTAGTGTCAATAGTATGATGAGGTTATTCCACAACCTCTCCCACCGTCTTTCTCATTATTTCTTTCTCTCCTGCTCTCCAAAAGAACCAGCCCCCTTGTCCACCTACAGATGTAGGATCTTAATTTGATCACTCTGTTGCAGGAAATGCAAAACTTGTAGTGTATTTCAGGTTTAAAAATGTTAGTAACTTTCACTTAAAAATGTCAGACTTGATTTTCCCTCACAGAAAATGTATCAAGCCTTACAAAATGACCATTAATTAGCATCCACATAATAATTCACAATTCCTGTTGCTGCAGGATTATTTTCCTGCTGTAGCCAACTGGCTCAAATTAAGACCCCACATCTGTACCATACCACCATACACAACAGAAGATTTTGCTGCCTGGATTTTACTATAACCTATTGCTATTTATATTTAAAAACACAAATGTGTTCATATTAAGTAGCCTATAGTAATGATGTGTGTTGTTACTGTACTCCCCACCCCTCGGTCAATCCTCTCACCATGTCTCCGCAATGCAGGCTGGTCGTTGTAATGCTTCTTAGGTTAATTTGCAAACAGAAAGCTTTATATGCATTTCTTTGCTGTTGCAGTGTAAGCTCTTAGTAACAGAAACACAAACACGTATGTACACTATACACACACACACACACACAGCTAATGAAGGTCTAATACACATGTAGGTAAACGGACCCCAATGTGATTACTGTCAATACATGTGCCTGTTCTCTGTTGTCTTTTCGAAGCCCTCCATCTCCATAGATCTAAAGCAAATACCCACCTCCACCTCCACACACACACACACACACACACACACACACACACACACACACACACACACACACACACACACACACACACACACACACACACACACACACACACACACACACAAACAACTCAAAAGGGCCCTCTGTCCCTCCCTCTCAATATAGGGTTCACCTTCAGAGAGTCTGTCTCTGCTGGCTGCAGCTGGGTACACTAAGCCCTCTACTGCTGCTTCGGCTTACACTGAAATAAATGTGTGTTTCTCTCTGAGTGTGTGTGTGTGTGTGTGTGTGTGTGTGTGTGCTCGTGTGTGTCTGACTGTGACAGAGAGAGGAAGAGGTAGAGAGCGATTGAAATGAAGGAGTGGGGGTGCTGCTTTATCAGGAGGAAAAGACAAATGAAAAATGTGGCATGATCCCCCCTCCTGGGATGGGATCTATTAGCAGGCAAGAAGGCTGGGAGAGAGGCTTGGAGGCTGGGAGACTGGGAGAGAGGCTTGGAGGCTGGGAGAGAGGCTTGGAGGCTGGGAGGCTGGGAGAGAGGCTTGGAGGCTGGGAGAGAGGCTTGGAGGCTGGGAGAGAGACTGGGAGTCTGGGAGGCTGGGAGAGAGGCTTGGATGCTGGGAGAGAGGCTTGGATGCGGACCCAAAAGCCATCTACTCACCAGCTACGGCCTGGGCACATTCATTACGCACCAGCATCACCCTATACACACACACACTAGGGTTGAATATTTTCCTGGTATTTTACAAATGTTCTATCCCGAGAATAAATAATCTTTTCTCCCAGGTAACCCGGTATTTCCCGCCAAAACCGGAAGTGTCATTCAAAAGCGTTATAAAGCATATAAATAGGCCTATGTCTGGATTTGATTAGAGCTTGGATCCAAAATTCAAGCCCGATGCTACCTGAGCCTGATGAGCCATACATTAAATACATTTGATGAGCCCTACAGTAAAGAAATGCACTGAGCCCAAGCCCAAAATATCCCAAATGATTTTGTCGTTATCCAATACATATATGATATAGACTACTGCACATTACACATGACAGAAAACATAAAAGTCCATAGATGTAGCTAGCTACAGTTGAAGTCGGAAGTTTACATACACCTTAGCCAAATACATTTAACCTCAGTTTTTCACAATTCCTGACATTTAATCCTAATAACAATTCCCTGTCTTAGGTCAGTTAGGATCACCACTTTATTTTATGAATGTGAAATGTCTGAATAATAGTAGAGAGAAAGACTAATTTCAGCTTTTATTTATTTCATCGCATTCCCAGTGGGTCAGAAGTTTACATATACTCAACTAGTATTTGGTAGCATTGCCTTTAAATGGTTTTACTTGGGTGAAACGTTTCGGGTAGCCTTCCACAAGCTTCCCACAATAAGTTGGGGGAATTTTGGCCCAATCCTCCTGACAGAGCCGTTGTAACTGAGTCAGGTTTTGTAGGCCTCCTTGCTTGCACACGCTTTTTCAGTTCTGCCCACACATTTTCTATAGGATTGAGGTCAGGGCTTTGTGATGGCCACTCCAATACCTTGACTTTGTTGTCATTTTGCCACAAGCCATTTTGCCACAACTTTGGAAGTATCCTTGGGGTCATTGTCCATTTGGAAGACCAATTTGCGACCAAGCCTTAACTTCCTGACTGATGTCTTGAGATGTTGCTTCAATATATCCACATAATTTTCCTCTCCTCGTGATGCCATCTATTTCGTGTAGTGCACCAGTCCCTCCTGCAGCAAAGCACCCCCACAACATGATGCTGCCACCCACGTGCTTCACGGTTGGGATGGTGTTCCTCGGCTTGCAAGCCTCCCCCTTTTTCCTCCAAACATAACAATGGTCATTCTCCAAAAAGTACGATCTTTGTCCCCATGTGCAGTTGCAAACCATAGTCAGGCTTTTTATGGCGGTTTTGGAGCAGTGGCTTCTTCCTTGCTGAGTGGCCTTTCAGGTTATGTCCATATAGGACTCGTTTTACTGTGGATATAGATAATTTTGTACCTGTTTCCTCCAGCATCTTCACAAGGTCCTTTGCTGTTGTTCTGGGATTGATTTGCACTTTTCGCACCAAAGTACGTTCATCTCTAGGAGACAGAACGCATCTCCTTCCTGAGCAGTATGACGGCTGCGTGGTCCCATGGTATGTATACTTGCGTACTATTGTTTGTACAGATGAACGTGGAACCTTCAGGCATTTGGAAATTGCTGATGAACCAGACTTGTGGAGGTCTACAATCTTTTGTCTGAGGTCTTGGCTGATTTCTTTTGATTTTCCCATGATGTCAAGCAAAGAGGCACTTCACCCCTACCTCCATGTACAAATTACCTCGACTAACCTGTAACCGCACATTGACTCGGTACCGGTAGACCCTGTATATAGCCTCGTTATTGTTATTTGATTGTGTTACTTTTTATTATTTTTTACGTTAGTTTATTTTGTAAATATTTGTTTAACTCTTTCTTGAACTGCACTGTTGGTTAAGGACCTGTAAGTAAGCATTTCACGGTAAGGTCTACACTTGTAATCAGCGCATGTGACGAATAAAGTTTGATTTGATTAAGTCTGGCTATGAACTTAAGCACCAGAAAGCGGGTATATGGAGGGGTGAGCAGGGGAGTGAGAGAGTGGGGCGAGGGGAGGGCCAGCGAGGGAGGGTGAGAGGTGGAATAAGGGGGCAGGAGAGAGGAATAGGGGTGAGAGATAGGGAGAGAGGGAGGGCGGGAGGACATGGGCTCTGATCCAGAGCATCTGGGGAACAACGGTGAGTGAGAACACAGGTGGCGAGAGGAAAGAGGAGTAAAGAGGAAGGAGCACGTCAACGGAAGAGATCTGCTCTGCTCGTCACTACGTCCATATTCAGATCTTCTATTCCCCCTTCTATACCCTGCTGTGTTTTCTTCACAGCTCTTCTCTC
Source organism: Salmo trutta (assembly GCF_901001165.1). Lineage (NCBI taxonomy): Eukaryota > Metazoa > Chordata > Actinopteri > Salmoniformes > Salmonidae > Salmo > Salmo trutta. The sequence continues at coordinate 40,120,354 of NC_042984.1, read as the reverse complement.
CCTCCCTCCGCTCTCTCCCTCTTTATCCTCCTCTGTTGTTCCTACATCACCCTCCCCTCATCTCTCCCCTTTCCCCTCCTCCTCTCCCTCTCATGGCCTTTGTTCTGTGATGATGGCTAGGTGCAGCTGAGGGCTCTTGTATCAACCCGACACCAAACCTATGCCTCTGACTTCCCCTGAATCTTGCCTCTGAATACCAACAGCTGTAACTTTGACTGGCACTGCCACAACAGGATGGAATATCAGGCCTGAATGGGAAAGCTGAATGGGCTTATCCTAAACGAGCCCGACAGAGAGGTGTGAGTATAGTGAGTGGAAAATATTGAACTGCATAGTGTGAGGCTCACTGAATGAAATACTAGACATGCCACAAGAGCATGCATGTGTGTGTGTATGTGTCAGCCGGCATTCATTTCCTACCTACGTGTACTGAGAGGTTTACTGTGAGTTGTCACACACCAAACTATAAAAATGATGCAGTTGCACGCTTATACACTCCTGCAGCTCTGTGGTAGGCCTGTGTGTGTGTGTGTGTGTGTGTGTGTGTGTGTGTGTGTGTGTGTGTGTGTGTGTGTGTGTGTGTGTGTGTGTGTGTGTGTGTGTGTGTGTGTGTGTGTGTGTGTGTTTGTTTGTTTGTTTGTGTGTATTCGTGTGTGTAAGCATGAGTGTGTATTAGTATGTGTGTGTTCTCAGTATATGTGTGTATGCCTTTCGGCTGGTGGTACCAGTGTGACAGGCGAGGAGTGACGGGTATGGAGCGCTTTACAGCACATGCTCAGCAGCATAACAGCAGGCGTGGCTGTTTCGTTATCAGGCAGGCACCCAGCAGAACAGCCAAAATCCCCTCTCTAAGCCCCCGAGGTGGGCGAGAGCTCCCTCTCCCACAGCTGTGGGGGGCCAACGGGGGGGGGGGGGGGGGGAGAGGAGAGGGGAGAGACTCCTTACTTTCTCATCTCCTACTGTCCTACATCTCCTCTCCTTCACCTCTGGCTTTTTCCACGTGGTGGAGAGGATGGATGCTCTCCTGCAGCCTGAACCACACACACAAACACATACACACTGCCGCATGCAGGATGCATGCACACATGATGCTGCCACATACTGTGTATGCACATACAAATACCAGGGCCCAAACCCACTGTAAACACAGCGCAATTACAGGCAGGTCCTTTACTTAATTTTATTGATTAGGATCCCCATTAGCCGACACCAATTTAATGAAGCTGCCAGTTGAGGACTTGTGATGCGTCTGTTTCTCTAACTAGACACTCTAATGTACTTGTCCTCTTGCTCAGTTCTGCACCGGGGCCTCCCACTCCTCTTTCTATTCTGGTTAGAGACAGTTTGCTCTGTTCTGTGATGGGAGTAGTACACAGCGTGGTACGAGATCTTCAGTTTCTTGGCAATTTCTTGCATGGAATAGCCTTCATTTCTCAGAACAAGAATAGACTGACGAGTTTCAGAAAAAAGTTATTTGTTTCTGGCCATTTTGAGCCTGTAATCGAACCCACAAATGCTGATGCTCCAGATACTCAACTAGTCAAAAGAAGGACAGTTTTATTGCTTTTTTAAGTCAGGACAACAGTTTTCAGCTGTGCTAACATAATTGCAAAAGGTTTTTCTGCTGATCAATTAGCCTTTTAAAATTATAAACTGGGATTAGCTAACACAACGTGCCATTGGAACACAGGAGTGATGGTTGCTGATAATGGACCTCTTTACGCCTAAGAAGATGTTCCATAAAAAATCTGCCATTTCCAACTACAATAGTCGTTTTTACAACATTAACAATGTCTACACTGTATTTCTGATCAATGGACAAAAAATGTGCTTTTCTTTCAAAAATAAGGACATTTCTATGTGACCCTAAACTTTTGAAGGTTAGTGTACATTTTCTCAACAACAGGTTATGGTCGATAATATCAAAGGCTGCACTGAAATCTAACAGTACAGCTCCCATAATCTTTTTATCATCAATGTCTTTCAACCAATCATCAGTCATTTGTGTCAGTGCAGTACATGTTGAGTGCCCTTCTTTATAAGCATGCTGAAAGTCTGTCGTTAATTTGTTTACAGAGAAATAGCATTGTATTTGGTCAAACACCATTTTTTCCAACAGTTTGCTAAGAGCTGACAGCAAGCTAATAGGTCTGCTGTTAGAACCAGTAAAGGCCGCTTTACCGCTCTTGAGTATCAGAATGACTTTAGCTTCCCTCCAGGCCTGAGGACAAAGACTTTCCTCTAGGCTCAGATTAAAGATATAACAGATAGGAGTGGCTATAGAGTCAGCTACCATCCTCAGTAGCTTTCTATCTAAGTTGTCAATGCCAGGAGGTTTGTCATTATTGATCGATAACAAATTTTTCCACCTCTTCCACAATGACTTTTTTACTTCAAAGTTATTTCCATCATTCTTTATATCATTGATCTTGGCTTCATAATACAGTTTCTTCTTCTTCTTTTTGTTGAGTTTAGTCATATAATATCTCAACTTGCTGTAAGTCAGCCAGTCAGATGTGCAGCCAGACTCATTAGCCATTCCTTTTGCCACATCTCTTTCAACCATACAGTTTTTCAATTCCTCATCAATCCATGGAGCCTTGAACAGTTCTAACAGTCAGTTTCTTAACAGGTGCATGTTTATCAATAATTGGAAGAATCAATTTCATAAATTCATCAAATGCAGCGTCTGGATGCTCCTCATTAATCACATCAGACTAACAAATATTTTTTACATCATTCACTTAAGAGTCACAGGAAAATATTTTGTATGATCTCTTATACACTATTTTTGGCCCAGCTGTTGGAACTTTGGCTTTCCTGGATATAGCCACTATATTGCGATCACTGCATCCTATGGGTACGGATACAGCTTGAGAACAAAGTTCTACAGTATTAGTAAAAATGTGATCAATACATGTGCATGATATAGTTCCTGTAGTGTTTGTAAACACCCTGGTAGGTTGATTAATAACCTGAACCAGATTACAGGCACTGGTTACAGTAAGAAGCTTCCTCTTGAGCGGACAGCTTGATGAAAACCAGTCAATATTCAGGTGCCCAAGAAAGTAGACCTCTCTGTTTACATCACATACACTTTCAAGCATTTCACACATATTATTTAGATACTGACTGTTAGCACTTGGTGACCTGTAGCAACACCCCAAAAGAAAAGGCTTTAGATGTGCCAGGTGAACCTGCAACCACAACACTTCAATAACACATAAGATCTTCTCTAAGCATTACAGGGATATGGCTCTGAATATATACAGCAACACCTCACCATAAGCATTCATGTCTCTTCTATACATGTTATATCCTTGTATTGCTACTGCTATATCATGAAATGAATTCTCTAAGTGAGTCTCAGAAATGTCTAATATATCAATGTTATCTTATGTTCGCAAGCTATTGATTTCATGGAGTTTTCATGGCAAAGATAAGTTATTTCCTCTTGTGGTGCACAGCTTCAGGATAGTCCTCATTGAGGAAGATGTACGTTCCTCTCAAGTTCTTGGCTCTTTCCAGAACAGCTACCATGTCCTTGAGACTCAGGAACTTGACCTTTATCGGCCTGGGCCTGTCCCCTTGGCCGGTGGTGGGTTTTCCAGTCCTGTGGGCGCGCTCCACCTCAGTCTTCCTGTGGTCAATCTTTAGCTTCTCCAAGATCATTTCCCTCACTTTGTCCTCAGACTCCGTCCAGGTCTTATGTGGAGATTTTGTAATTTTGTCCACAACTATGTTGTTCCGCCTTGATTGTCCCTCGAGATAATCTGATTTCTCCATTGTTGTTGTCATGGATTCACCTACAGGAATGATGTCCTCTCTCAATGACTTACAGATTGCTGTCATCTTGCTGTTCTGCTGTTTAAACTCAACGAGCTGACCCTGGACAGAACTGCAAACTGTTCTTCAGGTCCTGGACCTCTCTGGTCAGGTCGTCCATTATTTTATTAGTTGACTCCACCAGTTTTTGGACAAAACACTTGAAGCTATTTTGTTGTTGTTGTAACAACTGCTTGTAGAACTCTTTTTGTTCATTTAAAAGATCTTTCACCTGTGATAGAGAGACACCAATGTCCTCAACGCTACTACCGCCAGCTTTGGTCTTTGTCATGGTTACTCCTCGCAGTACCAGACAGAGCAGGTTAAAGGAAAGATTGGAAACAACAACAACAAACAGCAGGGATCTAGACAGCCACAAGCCCGGGACAATCCACGGTCCCAGCCACAATGGCTAACCACATCTCTGGCTGCGTTCAAGCACTCAAAAAAAACCTGCTCGCTTGATATGCAGGTAGCTAGCAGATATGCTAGCTGCTACGCCAAGCAGCTCCTCAGACCCGGCCTTGGTCAGCAGAATTACTGGACAGATAGTAGCGGTCCCAGCAACTGATGCCAACTGCGTCAGGCGATCCAAACTCAACAGGTAGCTAGCTAGTAACCAAACTTTTTCAATACACTTTCAAAACAACAAACTTTCCAAACCAGCAAACCCAGGCTCTCCCTTATTACGCTTTCCGCGTTCAACAGGAAGTGGTGTGTTATGGCGGGCTGCTCTGATGCGGTGACAGACAGCTCTGCACGTTAAGGCAGATGATAGAAGAAGCAGAGGTGAAGAAAGGAGGGGAAAGACGCACGAGTGTCCAAGACAAGAATGTAATGAGGACTTCCTCATTATGTAGCACATTGCTAAAACACTGTTCTAGGTTGTTTTTACCTCAAAGCTTCTGATTCTGAACTCAAATTGGCCCTTCTGTCCCTCCCGGTTCGGTGTATCATCCTTATGTTGTCTGTACCTTACGACACTAACTGTTGTAGTCAGGCTACTGTGAACCCCACATGGTTGCACTGTGGTAATGATCTCATATAACTAGATGACTAGGACATTTTCCTGGTTAGGTCACGTGGTCAGGGAAAACTGATCCTACTGTACCTATGAGGCTGTGTGTTTATACAAACAGTCAAATTGGCCCTTCTGTGGCAAGATTGGTCCGAAACCTTTTTTCTCCCAAACCATTCTTCCTTCTTTACATATGAATGAAGAGGAAAAAATGATGAGCACGTGATTGTAACCAGGGTAAATCAAATGATGAGCAGGTGATTATAACCAGGGTAGATCAAATGATGAGCAGGGGACTATAACCAGGGTAGAACAAATGATGAGCAGGGGATTATAACCAGGGTAGAACAAATGATGAGCAGGGGATTATAACCAGGGTAGAACAAATGATGAGCAGGGGATTATAACCAGGGTAAATCAAATGATGAGCAGGTGATTATAACCAGGGTAAATCAAATGATGAGCACGTGATTATAACCAGGGTAGCACAAATGATGAGCAGGGGATTATAACCAGGGTAGAACAAATGATGAGCAGGGGATTATAACCAGGGTAGAACAAATGATGAGCAGGGGACTATAACCAGGGTAGAACAAATGATGAGCAGGGGATTATAACCAGGGTAGAACAAATGATGAGCAGGGGATTATAACCAGGGTAGAACAAATGATGAGCAGGGGATTATAACCAGGGTAGAACAAATGATGAGCAGGTGATTATAACCAGGGTAGAACAATTGATGAGCAGGTGATTATAACCAGGGTAGAACAAATGATGAGCAGGGGATTATAACCAGGGTAAATCAAATGATGAGCAGATTATTATAACCAGGGTAGATCAAATGATGAGCAGGGGATTATAACCAGGGTAGAACAAATGATGAGCAGGTGATTATAACCAAGGTAGAACAATTGATGAGCAGGTGATTATAACCAGGGTAGAACAAATGATGAGCAGGGGATTATAACCAGGGTAAATCAAATGATGAGCAGATTATTATAACCAGGGTAGATCAAATGATGAGCATGTGATTATAACCAGGGTAAATCAAATGATGAGCAGGGGATTATAACCAGGGTAAATCAAATGATGAGCAGGGGATTATAACCAGGGTAAATCAAATGATGAGCAGGGGATTATAACCAGGGTAAATCAAATGATGAGCAGATGATTATAACCAGGGTTAAACAAATGATGAGCACGTGATTATAACCAGGGTAGTCAAATGATGAGCAGGGGATTATAACCAGGGTAAATCAAATGATGAGCAGGTGATTATAACCAGGGTAGATCAAATGATGAGCAGGTGATTATAACCAGGGTAAATCAAATGATGAGCAGGTGATTATAACCAGGGTAAATCAAATTATGAAGCTTATGTAAATGGTAATCTGATTTCGTTCTGCAGTCAACCGAGACAGTAAATCTACAGGAGACAGCACCTTCAGATGGCTTAATATTACTGAGAGAGCATCAAACACACACGCACACACACACACACACACACACACTCACAGACACGCACACACGCACACACGCACACACACACACACACACGCACACACACAGTTTATATGCACTGTGCACACACACACACACACATTTTAAATACTATTTGAATCCACCAATCAAATTGACTTTAAAAAAGTATCCAAACATTTCAGAGGTCCCTGTATGCACGGCACTCAATGGTACAGAAAGCACCTCCTTCTCCAAATAGCTAGGTTGCCCACGACAGCTGAAACAGAGTAGTACCTAGCAAACTGCTTTGCCCTAGTTTTTGGCAGGCCTCCAATCTGGAGGCAACACACCGTAAGCCTGTGTACGTGGCCGAGACTGACAAATATCAGCGTCGCCAGCTTGCACCTACACCCGAGGCTGTCCAAGCTTGCCACGAGGAGCATGCATACACATGCACGTGTGCGCAGACACACAGTTTACATGCACTGTACACACACACACACAAGTGCGTGCGAATGAATACCTTACTCTCATCAGGAGTGAGTATCATATCAAATGCCTGTATTGTTATATATATTCGACTGGATTGAAAAAAAAAGCTGATAACATTTTAATGATTACAGCATTTCGCTTTTTATGTGAATGAGAGAACAACTTTTAGTCTCCTCCAGCAATAGCAAAAAAGTCAATATTTCAAGAGAGCAACAGCACTCGTACATATTTCAAGCAAAGAACACTGACATTGCTACTGTATATCTTCCTCTCCATCTGTTCCTCT
>NC_042984.1:40008272-40108272 GCF_901001165.1 Salmo trutta | reverse complement strand
GTGTGTCCTCAAAAAGAGGATGTATGGAAATCTGAAATACAGGTGTGTGTGTGTGTGTGTGTGTGTGTGTGTGTGTGTGTGTGTGTGTGTGTGTGTGTGTGTGTGTGTGTGTGTGTGTGTGTGTGTGTGTGTGTGTGTGTGTGTGTGTGGTGTATGTGTGTGTGAGAGAGAGAGAGCAAGACTATTAGAATGCGTGTGTATGTGCAGTTCCCAAAAGCCTGATTGTGCCTCCACATGATTCTAGGCATACATAGACTGGATAAACGAGTGTCTGGGAAACCCTTGACATTCTGACATTTGAGCCCACCACGGACCAGGCAGTCCAGATCATTTTCTCTGGGAGTTGGAAAACACAATGATCTGGGAAAGGGGACAAAGAGTTCCCTGTGCTGTGGTCCGGGCGGTGCTCCCAGGCCGAGGACGCAAGGCTGTCCAAGAGGCGGCTCCAGGAGTGACAGGCACCAGGAATCAGCCAGACCAGAGTTTAGCCATCCTTCTCGCCCTCCCTCTCCCTGAAGATCTCCTACACTGACACGCTACACCTCCTCTCCACTCCTCCGCTCTCTGTTTTACGATCCTCTCTTCCTCCACTTTTTGCTACTCATCCTACTTCCTTTCCCCCACCTCTACACCGTCCCACCACCACCACCACCCAACTCCCCTCCTCTTCATAACCTTCTGACAGTAGCTTCCAATTGGGTAAGTCCACACTCTTCTCTCCCATAGTACATATTTCCTCTCCTCTAATTAGTCCTGGCCAGTAGTTTATCTCCAGGGCTGTCCACTCCTACACTAACGTTAAAGGCCTAATGCAGTCAAAAACATTATTTCCCTGTGTTTTATATACACCATTAGGAACACCTGCTCTTTCCATGACATAGACTGACCAGGTGAATCCAGGTGAAAGCTATGATCCCTTATTGATGACACTTGTTAAATCCACTTCAGTCAGTGTAGATGAAGGGGAGGCGACGGGTTAAAGAAGGATTTCTAAGCCTTGAGACAATTGAGACATGGATTGGGTAAGTGCGCCATTCAGAGGGTGAATGTGTCAGACAGAAGATTGAAGTGCCTTTGAACAGGGTGTGGTAGTAGGTGCCAGGCACACCGGTTTGTTTCAAGAACTGCAACGCTGCTGGGGTTTTCATGCTCAACAGTTTCCCGTGTGTATCAAGAATGGTCCACCACCCAAAGGATATCGAGCCAACTTGACGCAATTGGAGTTAACATGGGCCAGCATCCCTGTGAAACGCTTTCGACACCTTGTAGAGTCCATGCCCAGGCAAATTGAGACTGTTATGGGGTGGTGTAACGGCCGTCGTAGTGAGTGGACCAAAATGCAGCAGGTTGAGTGCTCATCTTTAACTTTTATTGAACAATTAAACAAAAACCAAGAAAACGAACGAAAGCTAGACAGTTTTGCAGGCTAACCACAGCAGTGCAAAAACAACTTCCCACAAAAGACAGGTGGAAAAAGGGCTACCTAAGTATGGCTCCCAATCAGCAAAAACGATGTACAGCTGTACCTGATTGAGAGCCATACCAGGCCAACACAAGGAAATACACAACATAGAAAGAACATAGAAATACAAAACATAGAACAATACCCAAAAACCCCAACAACACAAAACAAACACAACCCTGCCACGCCCTGACCAAACTACAATAACAAATAACCCCTTAAACTGGTCAGGACGTGACAGGTAGGGCAACTCAATACTAGGAAAGTATACCTAATGTTTGGTGTACTCAGTGTATATTTCCGCACTATGAGGTTGGAATAATACTGTGAAATTGTGAAAATGATGATGATGCCATTTTAGTGTAAGAGCTGTTTGAAAAGACCTCCTGAAATTTCTGCCTGTTTTGGTGTAGTGGAGGCTCCTCAGAGGAGGAAAAGGAGGACCATCCTCCTCAGTGAATTCCATAAAAATAGTGAAACATTAAAAAAGTTATCCTTTTTAGATAAAACTATACTAAATATATTCACGTCACCAAATAATTTATTAAACAGACTGTTTTGCAATGAATGTCTACAGTAGTGTCACGTCCTGACCAGTATAAGGGTTATTTGTTATTGTAGTTTGGTCAGGACGTGGCAGAGGGTATTTGTTTTATGTGGTTCGGGGTGGTGGTTTTGTAGAAGGGTATTTGATTTATGTATTCCGGGGTTTTTGGGCACTGTTCTATGTTAATGTATTTCTATGTTTAGTCTAGTTAGTTGTATTTCTATGTTTAGGTTAATGGGGGTTTGGACTCTCAATTGGAGGCAGGTGCTTTCTCGTTGCCTCTGATTGAGAGTCCTATATATGGGTATGTGTTTGGTTTAGTGTTTGTGGGAGATTGTCTCTTGTTTTGCCTGTGTGAGCCTTACAAGACTGTTTTGTTGATCGTTCGTTCTTTTGTTTGTTATTTTGGTGTTCTCTTTGATTTAAAATAAATATCAAGATGAGCATCCACATTCCGCCTGCAGTTTGGTTCATTCAACACGGCTTCAACATTTGTGAGAGAATCTCTCACCAAATATGGACCAAGCAGCAGAGTAAGGAGCAAAGGGGTTTTGAGATGGACTGCCGGGAGAAATGGACCTGGGAGGAAATTCTGGACGGGGCTGGACCTTGGCACCAGGCTGGGGAATACCGTCGCCCACGGGAGGAAATCGAGGCAGCCAAGACGGAGAGGCGGAGGTACGAGGCCTTGTACGCGCTGAGGGAGAAGCACGAGAGGCAGCCCCAATAATTTTTTTGGGGGGGCACACGGGTAGTTTGGCTGGGCCAAGGAAGAGCCATAAGCCAGCTACCCGTGTTTATATGGAGGACCGTATGGAGTAGAGGGCGCCGTGTTTTGCCCATACGCACGCACAATCCAGTGCGAGTTATTCCAGCCCCTCGCAGATGCCGTGCTAGAGCGGGCATCAAGGAGGGTAGGAGGATGCCTGCGTAGCGCGTCTGGTCACCGGTGTGCCTCCTAGGACCAGGCTACCCTACGCCCGCTCTACGCACGGCAACCAGCAGGTCCCTGCACAGCCCAGTTTGCCCTGTGCTAGCAACCCGCTCGTACAGGGCTACTAGTTCCATCCAGCCAGGACGGGTTGTGCAGGAGGTGAGATCAAGACCGCCTGTGCGCCTCCATGGCCCGGTGTTTCCAGTTCCTGTCTCTCGTGTGGACCCGGAAGTGCGAAACCCCAGTCTGGCACGTCCAGTACCAGCACCACACACCAGGCTTCCAGTGCGTCAACCCAGTCCGACTCGGCCTGTTCCCGCTCCCCGCACTAGCCCTGAGGTGCGTGTCCCCAGACTGGCACATCCAGTACCAGTACCACGCATCAGGCTTCCAGTGCGGCAGCCCAGCCTCGAGAGTTCGGCAATAGTGTGCAGTCCAGAGTATCCGGCAACAGTGTGCAGTCCAGAGTATCCCGCACCAGTGTGCAGTCCAGAGTATCCGGCAGCAGTGTCTAGTCCGGAACCGAAGGAGACTGCCTGTGATCCGGAACCGAGGGAGTCTGCCTGCGACCCGGAACCGAGGGAGTCTGCCTGCGACCCAGAACCGAGGGAGTCTGCCTGCGACCCGGAACCGAGGGAGTCTGCCTGCGACCCGGAACCGAAGGAGACTGCCTGCGACCCGGAACAAAAAGGGTCTGCCTGCGACCCGGAACAAAAGGGGTCTGCCTGCGACCCGGAACAAAAGGGGTCTGCCTGCGACCCGGAACCAAGGGGGTCGGCCTGCGACCCGGGACCGAGGGGGTCGGCCTGCGACCCGGGACCGAGGGGGTCGGCCTGCGACCCGGGACCAAAGGGGTCTGCCTGTGACCCGGAACCGAAGGGGTCTGCCTGTGACCCAGAACCGGGTGAGTCTGCCTATGACCCGGAACCAAGGGAGTCTATCAGCAACCCGGAACTGAGTAAGTCTATTGATGATCCAGAACTAAATATAAGTAACTGTGTTTCAAATGAGTCTGCCTACAGTGTGGAATGGAAGAGGTCTGCCTACGATCCGGAACGAGGGGAGTCTGCCTACGGTCCGAAACTGATTAAGTCTGTCTGCATTCTGGAGGACAGTAGGCCGGAGCCTGAACCACCACCTGTATAGGTGGGTTGGGGAGGGGGGGTGTAGCACAAGTGCCGTCGGTGACGGCAGCCACCCTCCCTTCCCTCCCTTTAGTTTAGGGGGATTTTTTGTTGTTGTTGTTTTGGGTTTTTTGTTTATTTATGAGGTGCATCCGGGGTCTGCACCTTTAGGGGGGGTACTGTCACGTCCTGACCAGTATAAGGGTTATTTGTTATTGTAGTTTGGTCAGGACGTGGCAGAGGGTATTTGTTTTATGTGGTTCGGGGTGGTGGTTTTGTAGAAGGGTATTTGATTTATGTATTCCGGGGTTTTTGGGGACTGTTCTATGTTAATGTATTTCTATGTTTAGTCTAGTTAGTTGTATTTCTATGTTTAGGTTAATGGGGGTTTGGACTCTCAATTGGAGGCAGGTGCTTTCTCGTTGCCTCTGATTGAGAGTCCTATATATGGGTATGTGTTTGGTTTAGTGTTTGTGGGAGATTGTCTCTTGTTTTGCCTGTGTGAGCCTTACAAGACTGTTTTCTTGATCGTTCGTTCGTTCTTTTGTTTGTTATTTTGGTGTTCTCTTTGATTTAAAATAAATATCAAGATGAGCATCCACATTCCTGCTGCGTTTTGGTCCTCCATTCCAGACGACAACCGTGACATGTAGCCTCAACAGCAGGCACCATATTGTATTTTTTTTTTCACTTTCACTTAGCTAGTGAGTGCAGCTAGCTAGTTTACCCTACTCAAACACCACAGCCTAAACAGAGATAGATGCTATGTTAGCTAGCTGGCTATGGCTATCCAACACTGGAACTCTTCCAAGTCAAGGTAAGCTTTTGGTTTTATAAATGTATTGCCCCCGGGGCCCGCCGGTGTAACTGCTGAACTGCTTGCTGACTGTAAAATGTGCTGCATGATTGTAGCGGGTTTACTAAGGCATTCGTTTTAGTAGCTATTTTGACTATGACGTTAGCTAATATGGTGACAAAGATGTAGGCTGTGTGTAGCGGGTAGCAGTTATGATATGAAGGTTTGTCTTGGAAAGGTTTTTTCACCTGGTCACAGACAGCTGATGTGTTGTGCACTGAAGTCCACAAATGAAAGGAAAAGGTGAGGTGCGTATGAGGTGGAGGGCGCCATGTTACGCTGAGGTACGCACCATCTCGCCTATACGGACGCACAGCCCAGTCCGCCCAGTACCAGCGCCCCACAGGTGCCAGGGCAAGGTGAGCATCGAGCCGGAAGGGGTGATGCCAATCCTGCACTCAAGACCGCCAGTGCGCCCTTTCGGTCCGGTGTTTCCCGCTAGACGCACTAGCATGGAGGTGCGTGTCTCCAGGCTGGCACGCCCAGTACCAGCCCCACGCATCAGGAGTCTAGTGCGTCAGCCCAGCCTCGCCAGGCGTAAGACTTCAGAGCTGCCAGCCAGTCAACAGTCACCAGAGCTGCCCGCCAGTCGTACGTCACCAGAGCTGCCCGCCAGTCAGGAGTCACCAGAGCTGCCCGCCAGTCAGGAGCCGCCAGAGCCGCCCGCTAGTCAGAAGCTGCCAGAGTGGCCCGACTGCCCGGAACTGCCAGAGTGGCCCGACTGCCCGGAACTGCCAGAGTGGCCCGACTTCCCGGTTCTGCCAGAGTGGCCCGACTGCCCGGTTCTGCCAGAGTGGCCCGACTGCCCGGTTCTGCCAGAGTGGCCCGACTGCCCGGTTCTGCCAGAGTGGCCCGACTGCCCGGTTCTGCCAGAGTGGCCCGACTGCCCGGTTCTGCCAGAGTGGCCAGACTGCCCGGTTCTGCCAGGGTGGCCAGACTGCCCGGTTCTGCCAGAGTGGCCAGACTGCCCGGTTCTGCCAGAGTGGCCCGACTGCCCGGTTCTGCCAGAGTGGCCTGACTTCCTGGGTTTGCCAGAGGTGCCCACCTGCCTGGATCTGCCAGGGTGCCCTGCCTGTCAGGATCTGCCAGAGTGGCCCTCCTGTCCTCCGGTCCAGCCCTAGTGGCCCTCCTGCCCTCCGGCCCAGCCCGAGTGGTCCTCCTGCCCTCCGGCCCAGCCCGAGTGGCCCTCCTGCCCTCCGGCCCAGCCCGAGTGGCCCTCCTGCCCTCCGGTCCAGCCCGAGTGGCCCTCCTGCCCTCCGGCCCAGCCCGAGTGGCCCTCCTGCCCTCCGGTCCAGCCCGAGTGGCCCTCCTGCCCTCCGGTCCAGCCCGAGTGGCCCTCCTGCCCTCCGGTCCAGCCCGAGTGGCCCTCCTGTCCTCCGGCCCAGCCCGAGTGGCCCTCCTGTCCTCCGGCCCAGCCCGAGTGGCCCTCCTGTCCTCCGGCCCAGCCCGAGTGGCCATCCTGCCCTCCGGCCCAGCCCGAGTGGTCCTCCTGCCCTCCGGTCCAGCCCGAGTGGCCCTCCTGCCCTCCGGCCCAGCCCGAGTGGCCCTCCTGCCCTCCGGCCCAGCCCGAGTGGCCCGCATGTCTTCCGACCCAGCCTGAGTGGTCCGTCTGCCAGGGTCAGCCCGAGTGGCCCGTCTGCCCGGCGCAGCTATCGGTGCCACCAAAGTGGGCGACGCCGAAGGTGGAGCGAGGTCCACGTCCTGCACCTGAGCCACCTCCAGGATAGGTGGGTTGGGGAGGGAGGGTGTAGCACAGTGTCGTCGGTGATGGCAGCCACCCTCCCTTCCCTCCCTTATTATTTAGGGGTTATTGTTTATGGGTTTTTTGTTGGTGTTTTCATTCCGGGGTCTGCACCTTGAGGGGGGGTACTGTCACGTCCTGACCAGCAGATGGAGCTATTGTTTTAGTTTTGGGGTCAGGACGTGGCAGTTTTGTGTATGGGAATGTTTGTGTTGTTGATTGGGACTTCCAATTGAAGGCAGGTGTGTTGAGTTGCCTTTGATTGGAAGTCCTATATAGGTGTGTGTGTTTTTCTTTGGTGTTGTGGGTGGTTGTTTTTGCACTGCGTTTATAGCCTGCAGAACTGTAGCTGTTGTCACCTTTATTGTGTTGTTAAGTGGATGCTTTACTCCTTATTTGTAATTAAATATGAGTATTCACATACCTGCTGCGCCTTGGTCCATTTCTGAAGACAGCCGTTACAGACCCTCACTTAGACCACACTCAGACAGTCCTAGCAAAATTCTTGCTTGAAAAATTGCTCTTCGATAAGAAGCTATTTTTGTTTATTTTTGAGCATTTTAAATATTTGTAAGGTAAATAACTGTAAGGTACTTCATTGTTACTCAGAAATGCACTAGGCCTTTAACCTGACTACCCGTCTCTCTGCACTTCTATCTCCCGTTAACTCTACGTCTCCATACCTCCATGTCTCCTTCCCTTTCCCTCATCCCCTCTCTCCCTTTCCCCGCCCTTCTCCCTCCCCTTCATCACCATCTCTCTCCCATCACTTCTTCTCCTCTCTATCTTTCACTCTCTCTAGCTCTCTGTCTCTCTCTATGATTCACTCTCCCAGAGCAAACGGCCCATCCTGGTGGTTTGGAACTGAACATTGACGTTGGAGCCAAACAGGATCCCGCTGCACGGGTGTACTGGAATTGTGATGTTTTTCCCCTGTTCCCTCTTCTTCTCCCCCTCTCTGTCTCTCTTGTCACCTCTCCTCCATATCATTCCATCTCTCCAATACCCAGGGGATTGGATCTGTCTCACCCTTCCTCCAGTGGGACCTTCTGCTGAACATTATACAGTAGGACCGGCACATTGACCCAGAATGTGTCCGAAATGGCACCCTAGTCAAAAGTAGTGCACGGTATAGGGAATAGGGTGCCATTTTGGATACAGCCCAAGAAATCACTACACATTAACATGGTTCCCTTCCATACGGTGCATTCGGAAAGTATTCATACCCCTTGACTTTTTCCACATTTAGTTACGTTACAGCCTTACTCTAAAATGGTTTAAATAAAAAATGTTCCCCATCAATCTACACACAATACCCCATAATGACAAGCGAAAACAGGTTTTTAGACATTTTTGCAAATGTATAATTAAAAAAAATATATAATAATAATATTTACATAAGTATTCAGACCCTGTGCTATGAGACCCAAAATTCAGCTCAGGTGCATCCTAAAGGACTCTCATAAAATGCGCAACAAGATTTTCTGGTCTGATGAAACCAAGATTGAACACTCGGCCTGAATGCCAAGTGTCACGTCTGGAGGAAACCTGCCACTATCCCTACAGTGAAACATGGTGGTGGCAGCATCATGCTGTGGGGATGTTTTTCAGAGGCAGGGACTGGGAGACTAGTCAGGATTGAGGGAAAGATGAACGGAGCGAGGTACAGAGAGATCCTTGATGAAAACCTGCTCCAGAGCGCTCAGGACCTGACTGGGGGCGAAGGTTCACATTCCAACAGAACAACGACCCTAAGCACACAGCCAAGACAACTCATGAGTGGCTTCGGGACAATTCTCTGAATGTCCTTGAGTGGCCCAGCCAGAGCCTGGACTTGAACCCAATCGAACATCTCTGGAGAGACCTGTGCAGCAACGCTCCCCATCCAACCTGACAGAGCTTGAGAGGATCTGCAGAGAAGAATGGGAGAAACTACGCAAATACAGGTGTGCCAAGCTTGTAGCGTCATACCCAAGAAGACTCAAGGTTGTAATGGCTGCCAACGTTGCTTCAACAAAGTACTGAGTAAAGGGTCTGAATACTTATGTAAATGTGATATTTCTGTTTTTTATTTGAATACATTTGGTAAAATGTCTAAAATCCTGTTTTTGCTTTGTCTGTATGGGGTATTGTGTATAGATGAGGGAAAAAAGTGATTTAATAAATTTTAGAATAAGTTGCTATGTAACAAAATGTGGGTCTGAATATATTCTGAATGCACTGTAAGACTGCTAATTCAGTGAACTCTCAAATGGTTAAATATCTCCGGGGAAGAGATGAAGAGATAGGACCACTATTACTGTAACACCACATAATTCCACGTGCCTAATTCCACGACGGCTATGACCGAAAAGCCTTTCAGTGGACAATAAGATTTTTTTGTGTGAGAGAGTATCTTTACGGTTTGCGGTTAAAAGTGTGTGTGGTATCTCTTCTGCATACTCACTCTCTGACATTGTTTCCTGCGGTGTGGCTGTATTGTATGAGTGCTGCAGTGTTGACCTTTGCTCCTGTGGCCCCCTGGCCCTTGCCCTGCCCCGGTGGCCCTGTGGCCGTACAGGCTGCAAATCCCCTCCAACACAAACGGGGCTGTTGTGACACGACAGAGATAAGCCCTGCCGCTCCCAGACAAAACACACTCACAGGGCCGTGGGAAAAGAGAGGCCAGCTGCAATTTAGGAGAGTGTGTGGGTATAACAATGTGTGTGTAGGGTCTCTCTCTCTGTGTGTGTGTGTGTGTGTGTGTGTGTGTGTGTGTGTGTGTGTGTGTGTGTGTGTGTGTGTGTGTGTGTGTGCGTGTGCGCGTGCGTGCGTGTGGATGTGTGTGTCCATGCGTTCACACCTTGCCTGACTGCGTTCAAGGTTCCTCTGGACGTGGGCACAGTAAGGTTGTTTTGTCCCGTGCTTGAGCAACACTTCCACACACACTGACTGACTTCTTCCCGGTTGACAATGAGGGTGGATATGAAGATAAACCGAGGAGGGGAAAGCAGACTAGAAAAGGAACAGGGGAAAAGGAGCAGAAATAGAGGGATGTGGCCCAAGGACAAAAAGAGGAAAGGACAATATAGCTACGTATACTACATAATACCCAGGGGAAAGGAATAGAAACTCATCTCAATGCACAGAGATCCATTGAATCTTACAGAAAACTCCATAGGGGAATGGGATGGGTGTATTGGGGAGAAATGGATCTGTTGGAGGGAGGGAAAGAGAGAGAGGGAGGTAGGAGACAGTGTGTTACGGGGATAAGGAATCCTCCTAAGGGGGATAGGGATGTGTGCCAGAGGGATTGAACAGAGAGGCGTGTTGCGTTTTAAGGATAGGTAAGCCTGCTGGAGCGATGGAGAGAATGCGTTAGATGAGTAGGTGTGTTCGAGGGATAAGGGAGGGGTGTGTTGGATGGAGGGAGGATGAGGAAAAGAGGAGGAAGATGGGGGGATCCCCTAGGGACAGTAAATAGGCTTATGTAAGCCCCCCAGCCTAGCAGATGAGAGGAGAGCAGAGCAGCCAGTCACAGAGGGTTACTTCTGTTGAAATGAGCATGCAGACACCAGCGATGCTGGCCAACATCCCAGACATCTCCCCTAAGTCTACACACACACATACTCACACACACACACATACTCACACACACATACATCCTCACACACACACACACATCCTCACACATCCTCTCACACACACACACACACACACACACACACACACACACACACACACACCTCACACACACACACACCTCACACACACACACACACACACACCTCACACACACACACACACACACACACAGACAGACAGACAGACAGACAGACAGACAGACAGACAGACAGACAGACAGACAGACAGACAGACAGACAGACAGACAGACAGACAGACAGACAGACAGACAGACAGACAGACAGACAGACAGACAGACAGACACACACACACACACACACACACACACACAGACAGAGACAATCCCTCACACACACACACACACACAGACAGACACACACGGGGACACACGCACACAGACACACACGCCCCAGTACCACTTTCTCATCTTTCACACTGCTACCTCAGATCCAGACCAGATGAGAGGAGAGCTAGTTCTACACCCTCACACACACCGCTCTGTCATAAAACACACACCGCTCTGTCATAAAACACACACCCCTCTGTCATAAAACACACACACACTTGCTGAAGTTGGGGAGAGGGGAACAGGTGCACTCATAAGAGCAGCTTTAACAAGAGGAAAATCCCCTCGTCACATGATAAGGTTCTCTTAGCCAGAGGTTCACTTACAGCTCATCTGTAAGGTGATTTACAACCAAAACAATGTTCCATAGGAATACACACTGAGATCCATTTAGCCTGCCTCCACGATAACCATAGCAGATCCTTAACCAGATTGCAAAGCAAAGCTCTCACTCCTCCCCATTACGCCCCTACGTTACCCCAACCATGTCCCAGTCATGCATCTAACCCAACTACCTCCACACTACACCCACCCACACACACACCCGTCAAACACACACGAACAGGCACACACACACACACAAACACAAGCACACACACACACGTTCTCATACTGCCCCCCCAAACACACTTGAAACGCCGCACTCGCAAGGAGTGGCCACGAAAGCCAGAAAGGGATCGGATGACATCATTCCATTCATTTAGAGGGCGGGGAGGAGCGAAGAGAGGAGAGAAGGAATGGGAATCATTAGAGGAGGTTAAAGACTACCATGTGCTGTGTGAGAGACGGCAGTGCGATGCAGGCTGCCAGTCACACGGCTACTCACATCAGCCCTGAGACAGACGCAATGAAGACACAGAGACGCGACAGACCATCAGACACCCGCAGAGGCACCATCCGCGTGTGCGTGTGTGAGGGGGGCAATGTCCGCATTTTGTTCACGTGTGTGTGTAGCGATGTCCTGTCATCAGAGAGAGAGAGAGAGCGAGAGAGAGAGCGAGAGAGAGAGAGAGAGAGAGAGAGAGAGAGAGAGAGAGAGAGAGTCATGGAAGACTAGCAGGAAAGTAGCTAAATGAGGGAGTGGGTCATCATGACGATCTTTCTCTTACACGCGCACACACATGCAAACATGGGCGCACACAGACACACTGTGTCCATCCTGGGTTAGCCAGTATAGCCTTCTACCCTGAGGAACATCACTGTCCCCTCCCCTCTCTGTCATCCTTCAGAGAACACGCAGCATCCGTCTGCATGGCTTCACCCTGTTGGTCAGAGGAACCATGGACCATAACAAACCACTCAACTGGACCACACTGTGACTTACCCTGAGGACTCACACACACACACACACACACCCTGATGAGCTCATCATCGCTTAGTAAATGAAACCTGAAGTGTTTCTGATTTGAAGAGGGTGGCACACAGTGAAACCACCAAGAGCAAGACAAAACGGAAGGCTCACAAAAGGTCGCAACCGAAATCGATGAGTCACTCGCCCACTTTTTAATATCTGAGCCATCAGCTCCACCCATATGTACCGTGTTACTGTTGAATACAGAATGATTCATTTAACTACACAGTATATTCCCCCTTTTTTCGGACCCATTTCCCCTGCTTTCCGTCTCTTAATCTCTTCCACGCTCCTCTCTCTTTCATGTCTTCATCAATGTTTCTGTTCCCCGACTCACCTCTCTGAACTGGTGCCGGCGTGGGTTTTAAAGTGCTGCTTTTAAAGATTAAAGCTGCTTTTATTTCTCAACATTGAAACCAGACTTCAGACATGGGACACCCAGGAAGCAAAGCCCTGACCCCCTCTCCTTTTTCCACATTACCTGCTTCATGACAGCTGGGTATGGGTGGGTGGGGGGGGGGGGCATGGACGAAGGGCACTGACACTCAATGATGTCAAACGCCTCCCATCCATTGCCCTATCTATCCGTACCCCATCCGCATTTTCTCTCACTTCACCCCATCCCCTCACCCGCTTTCCTTTCCTCATCGTTCTCTTTCCCTCTCTCCCTCCCTCCCATCGTTTTCGATCACCCCGCGGGATCCTTTCTTCTCTGGTCTTTGATCTGTTTTCCTGATCTCTTCCAGAGGGACGTGTCTGGGCCCTGATCTAACCTGCTGCTGTTTCCCTACAGACGCATCCACACAGAGCCGCACACATACAACCGCACACACACAGCCGCACACAATGCCTTGGCTTCAGCCTAAGCCTCACCCGTACCCTCTGCCTCAGCCTCGTCCTTACCCTCAGCCCCAGCCTTAGCCCCACAAAGGAAAGTAACCACCTTCCCTTTTCTCTGTTTCCTCTCCCCTCGTCTTCATCTGTGTTGTTTTTGCTTCCTTTGCTGAAGTGATCATCTTTAGGCCTTTCCCTCTCCTATCTGACCAGCATATGGTTGTAGATATGAGAATCTCGGTGTGGAATAACATAGACTCCCCAAGGAGAGGGAGAGGAGCAACCACCACCCCACCAACACCACCACCCCACCACCACCCCACCGCCCGACCACCACCACCCCACCACCACCACCCCACCGCCCGACCACCACCACCACCACCACCCCACCGCCCGACCACCACCACCACCACCACCACCCCACCACCACCCGACCACCACCACCCAACCACCCCACCACCACCACCCCACCACCACCCGACCACCACCACCCCACCGCCTGACCACCGCCGCCCGACCACGGCCACCCGACCACCGCCACCCGACCGCCACCCGACCGCCACCACCCAACCGCCACCCGACCGCCACCACCCGACCGCCACCCGACCGCCGCCACCCGACCGCCACCACCCGACCGCCACCCGACCGCCGCCACCCGACCGCCGCCACCCGACCGCCGCCACCCGACCGCCACCCGACCACCACCACCCGACCACCACCACCCGACCACCACCACCCGACCACCACCACCCGACCGCCACCCGACCGCCACCCAACCACCGCCACCCAACCACCACCACCCAACCACCGCCACCCAACCACCCTGCTCTCCGTCAGATCAGTGGGGAGCATCCTGCGTATGAGTCCATCTGGACCTGTCAGCACTCCAAACACACCGTCCAAATATCCAAATGATAAGGCAGAGACTATTTAATGATATAACAGAAACGTCTTTAATACAAGCAACTGCAGGGGAGATCTGCCTCTGATTTCACAGGGAAGAACTCCAAGAGTAAATGGCTCCATGTCCCTTATATAGTGAGTGGGTGGTAATACAATCATTTTGTTTACACAACAGTTCTTTCAATACGTCCACAGTTCCGGAACACAATGGCCTTGTGCTAGAGTGCAGACATACCAGGAGTCTATGAAAGGCATAACATCACAGTCCAACTCAGAACATAATCCCTTGAGAAGTTACAACAGCTCACCCCAAACTCTGCCACCACAACACTTACACAACCCACATCAAAACAGCCCCTCCCTCCCTCCCTCCCTCCCTCCCGACACACACACACACACACACACACACACACACACACACACACACACACACACACACACACACACACACACACTGTAAACCCACACACCAGAGAAGGCTCACTCATCTACAGTTTATGCCTAGTCTTTCCTGGCAGACCAAACTCCGTTACTCGATAATAGTAATAACCATATAACTGTAGAGCTGAACACTGAGCACCTGGTCTCCATCTCCACCGAAACACGTTCCTCGGCTCCACTTCCTGCCTGTCAGCCAATCACAGGCCAGGGAGGCACGCCTGCTCCTATCAGGAGGAAGATCCGGCCCCTGTCTGGCAAACGCTGACACCAGATGGCTGGCAAGGTGAAACCAATGATACACAAACGACTGCAGCATCACATGTCTGCATTGTGAGGACTCCACGTCATCATTTGACCATTTGGTGTATTTCATATCCTTTCCTTGTTTTAATTCTCTTTTCCTGGGCCCTTCCATCGCCTTAATCTTTCACCTCACCTTGACCACTGTTTCTTTATCCCTCTCCTGCTCCCTATACCCTTCTCTTCCTCCTCGCCTCCCTACCTCCCATCTCCCCCCGTGCTCTCCGCTCCCTCTGTGGTTAGCTGTGATGGCTGTGTGTATATGGCGTCTCACTGTGTTGAAGCAGTTAAACTCTCTCTCTGTCGGACCCTCATTGGTAAAGCAGATGTGTGCCTGGACCCTCCATTAACAGCAGGTCTTAACACTCTCCATCTTTCTTCCCTTCCTCCACTTGGTCTGTGGGTGTGTGTGTGTGTGTGTGTGTGCGTGCGTGTGTGTGTTCGTGCGCATGTGTGAGAGAGAGCGAGAAAGAGAGAGAGAGGGAAAGAGATAAGGAGAACTTGCTTCATCTTTGATTTAAAATGGAGGCAACTCAAATGCTATTGGCCTGTGTTGAGAGAGTGGACTTGGCAGACAAGGGCCTCTGTGCAGAGAGAGAGAGAGAGAGAGAGAGAGAGAGAGAGAGAGAGAGAGAGAGAGAGATGGGTGTAAGCGTAGTCACAGGTCATTATGAGATTATTTATATATTCATACATTCTCCATTTAAAGTGCAGATCAATGGCAGTAACGTTTCCATCTCATTTGGCATAGTGTCATTAAACACACACACATGCATCCAGACACACACACACAGACACACAAATTTGCCTTTCCTTATAGTCAATTTGTCCTTAAAGAGGCGCACTCCCTTGTCCCACACTGTCACTGCTACAGTCTGAGCTCTGAGGTAGGCCCAGATACAAGGCGACACCTCACTGAAGCACTATGTTCTGCTAGATGTGCTCCGATGGCCCATTAAATGCATATTTTAGGGGGAGCGGAGTGAATCCCTTCAGTACTGTAGCCTCTGCCTTAACCCCATTTCAAGTCCTCTTTACCCCACTTGACTCCACAGTAAACAGAAGCACAGTGACTGCCACCACAGGAGAACTATTGTCACGTCCTGTCCATAGTAAGATGCTATTTTCTATGGTAGAGTAGGTCAGGGCGTGACAGGGGGTGTTTTTCTATGTTTTGTATTTCTATGTTCAGGTTCTAGTTTTGTATTTCTATGTTGGGTTTGTTTGGGATGCTCTCCAATTAGAGGCAGCTGGTCCTCGTTGTCTCTAATTCGAGATCATACTTAAGTAGGGGGTTTTTTCCACCTGGGTTTGTGGGAGATTCATTTTGAGTTGTGTATGTTTCACTGCTGCGTCACGGTTTGTTGTTTTGTTTATTTATGTATTGCATAGTTTCACAGAGTAAATAAAATGTGGAACGACACACACGCTGCACTTTGGTCTGCTCATTCCTACGACAACCGTGACAACTATAGTACACCGGCTAAATGGCGTCCCCCATCCCGTGTCTTTAGTCTCCTCAGAGTGATGACTGTATGTCTCTGTATGTCCCTAGCTTTGTCTGTGGGTCCCATGTGTTGAGTATTAACAGGGTGGCTCATCTGTGACCAATCAGGCCAAACAAACAGCAGGATATTATATTTCCCTGGGCGTGTGGCCGGCTGGCCTGGATAAAGAGTCTGCCATCTAACCCCAAGGCTACACAATGCAGTCACACAGTCACAGTCACAAACCCCCGCACTCTTTCTCTCTGCAAGAGTGTGTCGTTCAGCCCGAAAGGCAGGTATAAAGCCAATTCTGAGGTACATGACATATACAACACACTCAAACAGAGTCTGGCCAAACTGTGATGCGCGCCACCGTATCGCGCACCCTGTGTAGTTGTCTGAACCGGCTGCCTGCGTTGCCCGGTGGAGGTGGTGAATCAGGAATATGAGGTCCACATGGTGCACTGCACGCTCCACATGGGAAACAATCCCATACAAATAAAAAGCTGGAACACACCCAGAGGAAATGATTTTGTGTTGAGGTGCTGACTAACGCTGAATAAACTGTAAGCGATTGTAAGCAAAATAGAGTCGCACACTATATATAAACTCCCAGGAATATGTTGGGTAAAACATTCAAATAAAGTACTGGGTGTTTATATAGAGAGAGAGTGTGCGACTCTTTTTTTAATCGCAAACAATCCCATACACACACCACACGTACAGGTTACAGGTTCCCCAAGTCACACATACTACAATCCCTCTGCATGACCAGAGCTAATATAATATCTTATTCAACATCTTTTTATTTCAAAACCATAATTGCTATGTAATCGGAGAGAAAAAGGAGATGGACAGTAAGTGTGAACCCAGTTAGTCAAGCTGGAGAGAGAGTAGTAGGGAGTGCTGGTCGAGTATCTGTGCATTTGACACATGCACCATCTGACTGGCCTTTTGTGTGTGTGTGTGTGTGTGTGTGTTTCTCTTTCATTTTTGATTTAACCAGGAAAAGCCCATTGAGACCCAGAGTCTCTTTTTCAAGGGAGACTTGGCCAAGAAGGCAGCAACAATCAATACATTACATCATTAAAACAAACAATAAAACACAACAGCCTAAAAAAAAAGCATTCGCACTCCTCTGTAACAGAGTCTCCCATCAATATTTGAAAGTCATTCAGTGGCACTAACATACCTAGATGAAGCATGGTGTAATGAATATGAGGGGAGACAGAGAGCTGGTTTCAAGCACAGGGAGCAGCAGGTGTTTTTTGCAAAGGACCACAGGAGGAGGCAGGTAGCTGAGTCCAGGGGCAGGCAGAAGGTCATACACAGGAGGAGGCAGGTAGCTGGGTCCAGGGGCAGGCAGAAGGTCATACACAGGAGGAGGCAGGTAGCTGGGTCCAGGGGCAGGCAGAAGGTCATACACAGGAGGAGGCAGGTAGCTGGGTCCAGGGGCAGGCAGAAGGTCATACACAGGAGGAGGCAGGTAGCTGGGTCCAGGGGCAGTCAGAAGGTCATACACAGGAGGAGGCAGGTAGCTGGGTCCAGGGGCAGGCAGAAGGTCATACACAGGGGGTCCGAAAAGGCAACAGTACTGGCAGGGAAAAGGCTAATAACGTAGTCCGGGAGATCAGGCAGTAGGTAGATAACAGGAAATCCGATTGCCTATTCCCTGCCTGTACTTTAGCCTAAGGTGTCGTTAGTGAGGCAGGCAAAAACTATCATACACGGGAGGAGTACATCACGGTAATAACAGAGCTCCGAAAGACGAGTGTCACAAAACAAACAATACCTCACAGTGATGGGGTGCAAAGAACTGAACTAAATAGTGTGTGGTAATGACATACAGGTGTGTGAACAGGTGATTAGAATTCAGGTGATTGGGATCTGGAGAGTGAGCTGCATTCAGGGGATCTAGGTGTTTGAGAGTGTGACCTGGAAGCAGATGTTACACATGGACTATAGATTATTCCATGCATCTGGTGCACAAGAAGAGAAGGCAGGCTTGCCTAATACTGTGAATGTCCTGGGGACTTTAAGTAGCAACCACCTAGCAGACCGGGTATGGTAACATAGCAACCACCTAGCAGACCAGGTATGGTAACTGCTGGTGGTGAAGGAGACCAGACTACAGAGATGAACACATACAAATGTATCTTTCTGCGCCTATAAAGTGAGGTCCAACCTACCATTTGGTACAATGTGCAATGGTGGGTGAGTGATTTGGCATTTGTAATAAAGCGCAAGGATGCATGATAAACAGAGTCCAGTCTCTGTAAGACGGAGGAGGCTGCACGCATATACAACAAGTCACCATAATCAATTACAGAGAGAAAAGTGGCTTGAACAATCTTCTTTCTAGCCATAAGCGGGAAGCAAGCCTTATTATGAAAATAAAAATCAAATTTCGATTTAAGCTTTGTCACAAGATTATCAACATGAACTTTCAAGGACAACTTGTCATCCAACCAAATACCTAGGTATTTGTAGGATGCCACTTTTTCAATGGATAAGCCACCAGATGTGACAACGCTAACCTTCTCTGGCATAGTTCTAGCTCTGGTAAAGGTCATGAATTTAGTTTTTGTACATTCAAGACCAATTTGAGACCATAAAGGGAGGCCTGCAGTGACTGAAAAGCAGTCTGGAGCTCTTCAACAGCCTGAACCAGAGAAGGAGCACATTAATACTGTATCATCTGTATCATCTGCATATAGATGGAACTTTACTGGTTGCATCCCATTTCCCAAATCATTAATAATCATTGAGAACAACGCAGGAGCTAAAATGGAACCCTGGGGCACACCTCTATTAATCTCAAGAAAGCTAGACTTGATTGTCAGTATATACACAGTGTTCTGTCAGAAAGATAGTTCCTAAACCAATTTACTGCCCCTTCACTGAGACCAATGTTTCTGAGTCTAGCTAGCAACAATTCATGGTCAACTGAATCAAAAGCCTTTGATAAATCCACAAACAGAGCAGCACAATGTTGCTTTTTATCAAGTGCTTTAATGATGTCATTTGCCACTGCCATAGCTGCAGTTATGGTCCTGTGCCCTGATCTAAAGCCAGACTGAACCCTGCTCAGTTTGTTCTTTTCAATTAAGAAGTTTTTTAACTGTGAGTTCACTAGGGATTCATAGACTTTGGCCAGGATAGGGAGTTCAGAGATAGGACGATAGTTATTAGAATCTGACGGATCTCCACCCTTTAGCAGTGGGAGGACATGAACTGATTTCCAAATGTTGAAAATGTGAGCCACAGGTTCAGTAATAATACCAGCTGCTATCTTTAAGAGGTAGGGGTCCAGATTGTCTGGACCTGCAGACTTTTTAGTGTCTATTGCCTTTAGTGCTTTATAGACCTCAGTATAAGAAACAGGCTCAAAGTTAAAATGGTTCACATGAGGGCCTATATCATAGTTGACTGTAACAGAGCTTACATTAGAGGCCTGGGCCCCACCATTATCAAAAACTGAACCAGCAGATAGCTTTATCCTTCACTTCATTAGAATCCATCATTAAACGGTCAGGAAGGCCAGACGATACATTAGAACCTGACACTGATTTGATTAGCTTCCAGAACTTGGTAGGGTTGTTTAGGTTCTCTGTGACTGCATTTAGAAAGTAATCTGATTTGGACTTCCTGATCAATCCTGTGCATTTGTTTCTTAGAGCTCTGAAGGAGGCCCAGTCAACAGGAGCATTTGTATGTCTAGCTCGAGCCCAAGAGATTTTTCTCTTTCTAATTCATTCTGCCAAGTTATCTGAAAACCAGTGATGGTCCCTTCCACTGATTCTAAATGTCTTCGCAGCGGCATGCTTGTCACAAATTTCATCAAAAAATAGTCCCAGGCAGTGTCAACATCGGGAATCAGACTGACTCTGTCAATATTATGGCACCATGTAAGAATGCTTGCTCATCAAACTGTCTAAAATGTTTAAAAAATATAACAGGGTTTGGCTTAAGTTATTTTTGTATTTCTAACAAATGCAATTGCACAGTGATCACTGACATCATTACAGAATATCCCAGTCGATGTGTATTTGTGAGGGGTATTCGTTAGAATGTCCAACAGCGTTGATTTGTTAGGTGCTCTGGGATTCGGTCTTGTAGGCGCATTAATTAATTGAGCGAGATTCAGAGAGTCACACAGTTCTTTAAAAGAGTCCGATACAGATGTAAGCGTGTCCCAGTTCAAATCTCCTAAAATAATGAATTCGGAGTCATTTAGCTTGTGCAGGACATCAGAACGAGAGTTACAGTTGAAGTTGGAAGTTTACATAAACTTAGGTTGGAGTCATTAAAACTCGTTTTTCAACCACTCCACAAATTTCTTGTCAACAAACTATAGTTTTGGCAAGTCAGTTAGGACATCTAATTTGTGCTTGACACAAGTCATTTTTCCAACAATTGTTTACAGACAGATTATTTCACTTATAATTCACAGTGTCACAGTTCCAGTGGGTCAGAAGTTTACATACAGTGAGTTGACTGTGCCTTTAAACAGCTTGGAAAATTCCAGAAAATGATGTCATGGCTTTAGAAGCTTCTGTTAGGCTAACTGACATCATTTGAGTCAATTGGAGGTGTACCTGTGGATGCATTTGTCACAGTATCCACAGAAGGTGGCGCCCCTCCTCGGTCGGGCGGCGCTCGGCGGTCGTCGTCGCCGGCCTACTAGCTGCCACCGATCTATGTTTCTGTGTCTTTTGGTTTTGTCTGTCTGATCCGCACCTGTTTCTTTTCTGTCATTAGTTAGGTTATTTAGTGTGTCTTTTCAGTTCAGGATTTAGTGCGGGATTGTTTTATGTAGACTCTGGACAGTTGTTAGGGGGAGCTGCGTCGAGGAGGACCGGACAGGGGGGCCTCTCCTGCACCCACTGTGGGCGCAGAGGACACACTGTGGACCGGTGCTGGAGTGGTCCACCCGGGAGGTTGGAGGGCAGGCAGAGCACTACATCGACCCCCCAGGTGAGTCAGCACCAGCCACACCCAGAGCCCCCTGTCGACCACATGTACACCTCAGTTTGTTTTCCTGATTTTTACCCTCACTTCCAGTATAAGGCACTAGTCGATTCAGGTGCAGCTGGGAGTTTTATGGACCGTGGGTTAGATAAGAAGTTAGGGATTCCCCTGGTTCAGCTGGACCACCCCTTCCCTGTGCACGCCCTAGATAGTCGACCGCTAGGGTCCGGCCAAGTGGGGGAGGTCACTGTGCCACTGGTTATGCTGACGTGGGGGGGCCATGAGGAACGTATCAGCTTATTCCTCATTGACTCCCCGGCGTTTCCGGTGGTACTGGGAATCCCCTGGCTAGCCACTCACAACCCTCAGATTTCGTGGAGGCAGAGGGCTCTTAAGGGGTGGTCGAGGGAGTGCTCAGGTAGGTGCATAGGAGTTTCCATCGGTGCAACCACGGTGGAAAGTCCAGACCAAGTCTCCACCGTGCGCATTCCCTCAGAATATGCCGATTTGGCTATCGCCTTCAGTAAGGCGAAGGCGACTCAATTACCCCCCCATCGACGAGGGGATTGTGCGATAAACCTCCAGGCCGACGCGGCCCTTCCTAGGAGTCACGTGTATCCTCTGTCTCAGGAGGAGACAGCGGCTATGGAGACATACGTCGCTGAGTCCTTGAGACAGGGATACCTTCGGCCATCTAAGTCACCCGTCTCCTCAAGCTTCTTTTTTTTGAAGAAGAAGGAGGGAGGTCTGCGCCCGTGCATTGACTATAGAGGTCTAAATTCTATCACAGTGGGTTTCAGTTACCCGCTACCTCTCATTGCTACGGCAGTGGAGTCATTTCACGGGGCGCGCTTCTTCACAAAATTAGATCTCAGGAGCGCGTATAACCTGGTGCGTATCCGAGATGGAGACGAGTGGAAAACCGCATTTAGTACCACATCGGGCCATTATGAGTACCTCGTCATGCTGTATGGGTTAAAAAATGCTCCCGCCGTCTTCCAATCCTTTGTGGACGAGGTCCTTAGGGACATGCTCGGGCAGGGTGTGGTGGTGTACATCGATGACATCCTGATCTACTCCACCACACGTGCCGAGCATGTGTCTCTGGTGCGTAAAGTGCTTGGGCGGCTGCTGGAGCATAACCTATACGTCAAGGCTGAGAAATGTGAGTTCTCCAAACGAGCCGTCTCTTTTCTGGGATATCGCATTTCCACCTCGGGGGTGGTGATGGAATGTGACCGCGTTATGGCAGTGCGTAATTGGCCAACCCCAACCACTGTGAAGGAGGTGCAGCGGTTCTTGGGGTTCGCCAAATATTACCGGAGGTTTATCTGGGGTTTTGGCCAGGTGGTGGCTCCCATTACCTCCCTGATGAAGGGGGTCCGGTGCGGCTACGGTGGTCGGCAGAGGCCCCCCGCCCCCCCTGGACATCGGGGTGGCCCCGGCGTACACAGTCCGGGCCATCCTGGACTCCCGACGTCGGGTAGGGGGCCTGCAGTACCTCGTGGACTGGGAGGGGTACGGTCCGGAGGAGAGGTGCTGGGTTCCGGCGGTGGACGTTCTGGATCCAGCTATGCTGCAGGAATTCCACCGTCTCCGCCCGGATCGACCAGCGCCTCGCCCTCCGGGTCGTCCCCGAGGTCGGCCTCCTCGGTCGGGCGGCGCTCGGCGGTCATCGTCGCCGGTCTACTAGCTGCCACCGATCTATGTTTCTGTGTCTTTTGGTTTTGTCTGTCTGATCCGCACCTGTTTCTTGTCTGTCATTAGTTAGGTTATTTAGTGTGTCTTTTCAGTTCAGGATTTCGTGCGGGATTGTTTTATGTCAACTCTGGACAGTTGTTAGTGAGTGCTGCGCTCGTGGTTATATACATTTACCGGGCTGCGCCCCGTGCGTCTTTTGTTTTGGGAACGTGATTTCCCTAGTTGATTTTATTTGCCCTGTGCCTTTCGGCTTCTTGTGTTGTTCCCGGATTTTCTATTAAAACCCACTATCACTCCGGACCTCTGTCTCCTGCACCTGACTCTGCCTCTCTACTGATCCTGGTAATCGTGACAGCATTTCAAGGCCTACCTTCAAACTCAGTGCCTCTTAGCTTGACAGCATCGGAAAATCTAAAGAAATCAGCCAAGACCTCAGAAAAGAAATTGGAGACCTCCACAAGTCTGGTTCATCCTCGGGAGAAATTTCCAAACGCCTGAAGGTACCACGTTCATCTGTACAAACAATAGTACGCAAGTATAAACACCATGGGACAATGCAGCCGTCCTTCTGCTCAGGAAGAAGACGCGTTCTGTCTCCTAGAGATGAACGTGCTTTGGTGCAAAAAGTGCAAATCAATCCCAGAACAACAGCAAAGGACCTTGTGAAGATGCTAGAGGAAACGGGTACAAAAGTATCTACATCCACAGTAAAACGAGTCCTATATCGACATAACCTGAGAGGCCACTCAGCAAGGAAGAAGCCACTGCTCCAAAACCGCCATAACAAAAACCAGACTACGGTTTACAACTGCACATAGGGACAAAGATCGGACTTTTTGGAGAAATGTCCTCTGGTCTGATGAAACCTAGTATAACTGTTTGGCCATAATGACCATCGTTATGTTTGGAGGGAAAAGGGGGAGGCTTGCAACCCGAAGAACACAATCCCAACCGTGAAGCATGGGGGTGGCAGCATCATGTTGTGGGGGTGCTTTGCTGCAGGAGGGACTGGTGCACTACACAAAGATGGTGGGCATCATGAGGCAGGAAAATTATGTGGATATATTGAAGCAACATCTCAAGACATCAGTCAGGAAGTTAAAGCTTGGTCGCACATGGGTCTTCCAAATGGACAATGACCCCAAGCATACTTCCAAAGTTGTGACAAAATGGCTTAACGACAACAAAGTCAAGGTATTGGAGTGGCCATCACAAAGCCCCGACCTCAAGCCTATAAAAAATGTGTGGGCAGAACTGAAAAAGCATGTACGAGCAAGGAGGCCTACAAACCTGACTCAGTTACACCAGCTCTGTCAGGAAGAATGGGCCAAAATTCACCCAACTTATTGTGTGAAGCTTGTGGAAGGCTACCCGAAACGTTTGACCCAAGTTAAACAATTTAAAGGCAATGCTACCAAACACTAATTGAGTGTATGTAAAGTTCTGACCCACTGGGAATGTGATGAAAGAAATAAAAGCTGAAATAAATCATTCTCTCTACTATTATTCTGACATATCACATTCTTAAAATAAAGTGGTGATCTTTACTGACCTAAGACAGGGCATTTTTACTAGGATTAAATGTCAGGAATTGTGAAAAACTGAGTTTAAATGTATTTGGCTAAGGTGTATGTAAACTTCCGACTTCAACTGTATGTGTGTCTCCCGAGGCTGAGGGCGGTCTGTAGCAGCCGACTACGGTGGTGAGTGTGCGTGAGTGTGTGTGTATTATGTAATTTTTGGAGTCCATAATTCCCTCCCATCTCTACCCTGAAGACGATTCAGTCAGCCTAAATCTCTCTTTGATCCTTTCTGCAGTCCACACCTCTCACCTTTGTTCCCCTCATCTGTCTGTCTTTCACTTTGTGCTCTTTCACGTTTTATCTCTCTCTCTCTGTATTGCCATGTTTGAGAAGGCACTTAAACCAGTCCTGAAGAAACAATCGTTAATTTGTTAATCTCTCTCTCTCTCTCTCTCTCTCTCTCTCTCTCTCTCTCTCTCTCTCTCTCTCTCTCTCTCTCCATTTCGTCACGCAATCCTTGATCGTGGACACACACACTCAATCACACCGATTCAGTGTTAACTGGCCGTTACGTGTGAAAGTAATGACCTGTGCAGGTGTGGAGATATGGCTAACCTGACCACACACACACACACACACACACACACACACACACACACACACACACACACACACACACACACACACACACACACGTTGTGTCTGGAGCAAGCAGCACAAAGGATAGCTGGACTGGTGTGATGTCTGAGGAAAGAAAGGCAGGAATCCAATACAGTTGATTGATGCTCCTTTTCCATCCAAATGAGGTTCAGGCCCCGTTCAGTATGAAGGAGCAATGATCCTTAGTAGTGAGAGGTCTAGGTTTTCCTCATGCAGAACAGAAGTGTCCCTGCTGTGTCAGTAGATATGCCGTCTATGTGTGTGTAGATGACTATGGCATTAGTGTAAACCGAGTGGACTGTCTCTCTGTATCCAATCTGTAACCAGTTGGATTCCAGGCCGACACATTCCGACAGGATTAGCCAATCTCATTCCAGGCGTTTCGAGGCTTTCAGAGGCCAGAGGTAGACTGGATTGAATGAGCTGGCTCTAACCCCTTGCCCCACTCCCATCTCCCCTCTCTCCCCCCCTAAAGCAAACATCTCAACCTGTTTTCCTTCCCTTTTCCATCCCTCCTTTCTCCAGCCATACTCTTTTCTTTCTCCGGTGGTTCTGCCCCGATTCTCTCCCTTTCCAAACAAACACGCCGTTTCTCCTTTCTCCTTTTCTGTCGTTTTGTTGAGGAGAAACTTTTTCTCAGGGGTCCGCGGTCTTACTGAGTGTGTATGTGCACCGAACCGCAGACGACTCACAACATCTCTAATCCGTAAAGACAGGCGGTAAGATGGCAGCCATCGCACCTGCCTGTGTGCGTGTGTGTCTGTGCATGCAACTGTCCCACTGAGCGATTCCTCCACAGTCCTCCCTCTCCTTCTAAGTGCACATATCCGCCGCCTGTTTTGCTGGATGAGATGTTTAAGATATAGAACTAAACGGGATATGGAAATAGGTCAAGGTTTTTCCAGGAGTGTCAGCTATATGCAGCCGGACCAGGAGTGACGTCACTGGAGTGCCATAGGAGACGTTCGTCTGATGAGGAGGAAGGATTGCACCAGCTTAATAGACTAATGTTGGGAAAGACAGGAAGAGATGATTCAGAGCTGATTTTTACCTCTCTCTTGCTCTCTCTCCTGCAATAGAAAGCAGCACCTGCAGTAAGTCCTGACTCTGTGCGGATATGGTGACCTTCCCTCCCACATCAGTGGCTCTGTAAGCAGTTCTGTAAATGGGCACTGCGAGGAGTCACAGCAGGCACAGAAACTGGCAGGCTGGCAAAGGACTGGGCAAAGCAGAAAAAGTATTTCCATAGCAGACCAAGGGCACCTGAGGTCAGGACCTAGACTCCAAGAAAAGATGGGCCCCAGTGGGGGGTGTGTGTGTGTGTGTGTGTGCGCGTGTGTTTGAATGTTTGTGTGTTTGTGTGTGTGTGTGTACGTGCATGCCTGTGTCCGTGAGTGTGTGTAGGCCTACTTATCTGGAAGAATTAGGATGAGGAGTGTTCCCTGTGTTTCTTGGCAGGGAAAGAGAGAGAAAAAAATATGGATTGTACAGGAAAGAGATGGAGGAAGGACAAAAGATATAGGGAAGACAGAGAGCTGGATTTGACAGAGAGAGAGAGAGAGCTGGATTTGACAGAGAGAGAGAGAGAGAGAGAGAGAGAGAGAGAGAGAGAGAGAGAGAGAGAGAGAGAGAGAGAGAGAGGAGTATCTGGTTGGCTCCACTCCCTCCTGTTAGTAAATCCTGGGCCTCCTTCTCTACCTCCCTCCCTCCGTCCCTGTGGCCCAGGGCAGATTACAGGCAGGCTTGGCAGCTTTCGAAGGCTCAGAAATGTAGAGTATTCCCTGTCTCCTCTGCCCCTGGGCTAGCAGCCCATAGCACTTAATGAGATAGAGATGAGCGGGAGGGAGGAGGGAGGGAGAGAAGGAGAGGTAGAGATACAGAGGGGGGCGGAGAAAGAGGATTGAGAGAGGGGGAAAGGAGGAGGTACGAGAGAAAAAGAGTGAGAGAGATGGTAGTATGAGAGGTGAAAAACAGGTCGGGTTGGGATAGGTCTTGAGAGAGCTTCAGTTTGGTTTTATCCTGTTTAAGTTGGCCCTAACATGGTTAACAAGGTGCTTTATTTACTCTGGTAGCCCAGTACGCCAATTCCAGCATGCCCTGCTTGTCAGGCCTCTCTTATGAACACACAGGCCACCAGGACTGATGGATGACACACACACACACACGCACAAATGACTGAATACCTCTCTCAAGTCTTAGGCATCATAATCATATTACCATTACACAGATTTAAGCATGTAGTACCACAGTGCAGTACTAATACGTTAAGCCATGGAGGCCCAGTAACATGATATCCCACTGGTATGTGGTATGTGGTATATGTGTGCTCCTTTGCTCTACAGTCCATACAGTAGCATGCCTGCAGGAATCCCTTCACCTCTCAGGGGTTTTCACCCCCTCGGTCTCTCCGCAGCCCGTATATTAAACCACTCCTGTTACTCAACCAGCTCACTTCATCAAGGGGAAGCGGATAGCAACCTGTCCTCCATTGCGACAAGCCCCACGTGGCCCTATTCATCAGTGCTGACGAGGCTATCAATCTCAGTGTGGAGGAAAAGACTGATAGATAACCACCACCCCCCTCCCTCCTCCTTGGTGCCCCCCTCTCCTGAGGCTTCCGCTTGGGGAAGAGCAGCAGGCTCTCCTGGGCAGGTAGGGGCTTGTGGTTTGACGGACAGGCGCTGGGGAGGGTGGGGTGGGGGTGGTGCTGGCTGGGGCTAACCTGGTGGTAGTAAGGTCTTGTACCGTCCGACTCCTTCTGCATCACGTGGGCTGACTGAAGCATTGCAGCACATACAAACACCACTGGACAAACATGATTGATTGTAAAAAATCTCCATATAAAAGATCACATACAGAAATACATACAAATAAATATGCATTAACTTAGTGCATGCACAAATACACACAATTACTCACACACACACACACACACACACACACACGCACACACGCACACACGCACACACGCACACACGCACACACGCACACACACACACACACACAACTTTAGTTGAGTTTTTTGGCCACATATTTTGAAAACAGGTGTATCGGAACAGAGCTTAACCTTCTACCTGGAGGCCATAGCCTGAGAGGTGAGGGGTCAGGGGAGAGAGGTCAGAGTGTACTGAGCTGGCACTAAACATGGGCAGATCCATACAGGCCTGTAGTAGCCCCAGGGTGTGTTCAGAATGTTTCTTCTCTGAACACACACACACACACCCACACAAACAGTTCAGCTCTGACAGCACACTCCTCTCCAACACAATAATATAAATTACACCGTTGAGGAGTGGGGGAATTCTCTCTCTCCTTCTCTCTTTCATCCCACTCATCCACCTTCTTCCACTCCCTGGCTTCTTCATCCTTTTCTCTTCATCTTCCTGTGTATCTTTCAACCCACCTTGGTTTTATGACTCGAATGAATTATGGGGGAAAAGGAGGAGAAAAACAGGGAAAAAAGGGAGAGGGAGAGAGCGAAAGAGAGGGAGGAAAAAGAGAGAGAAAGAGAGAGGAAGAGAGAGAGAGATTAAATGAAAGATGGTCTGGGAGAGTGCCTGCGGCTTCATGTTGTTAGGACCTGCCCGCAAGTAGTCATGGCCAAGCTAAGCCCTGGATGTCTGACTGACACACACAAACACTCATTATTAAACAGGCTAATAAAAACCTGCCTGCTGACGTGTACCATAAGCACATTTTGTCACAACAAACAAATTCACTCAGGTTCACTAAGAAAGGCATCTATCAGCTACTATACTCATGTGTGCTATATCTCTCAAAATATCTAGACAGACAAACGAGCGGATAGACAGACAAACACATGCACACGCACGTTTGTAGGAGAGGGTCAGAACAAAAGGCATGAGAGGCGGTGGACCTTGTCCCTAGAGTGGTGGGTCTGAAAACACTTAGAGAGATTCTCATAACTAAATAAACAGAACTAGGTGACAGACAGGTGAATGTGTCACCCAGGAAACTGACAGGCGATGACAGACACACAATGGGAAGTGTGTGAACAGACTGAACCATGGAGAGAGCAGAGGGACACATGAACATGATCAATAGAGTCAGATTCAACACTTAAACCACAATATCCCCCCTCCTGCCATATCGCTGGTGCAATTGTAGGTCAGAGACTTCTGGTGAACTCCTACTCAACATGGCTCCTTCTGACACCTGCCAGTATGTATGTGTGTGTGTGTGTGTGTGTGTGTGTGTGTGTGTGTGTGTGTGTGTGTGTGTGTGTGTGTGTGTGTGTGTGTGTGTGTGTGTGTGTGTGTGTGTGTGTGTGTGTGTGTGTGTGTGTGTGTGTGTGTGTGTGTGTGTGTGTGTGTGTGTGTGTGTGTGTGTGTGTGTGTGTGTACGCCTACATGATTTGGGCTCCCGAGTGGCGCAGCGGTCTAAGGCACTGCATCTCAGTGCTAGAGGCGTCACTACAGACCCTGGTTTGATTCCAGGGTGTATCACAATTGGCACAGCGTCGTTAGGGCTTGGCCGGGTAGGCCGTCATTGTAAATAATAATTTGTTCTTAACTGACTTGACTAGTTAAATAAAATATTTTTGTAAAAATTGTGCACGTGCGCTAACACAGGTGAGGCCCACCCCAATAACACAGTCGCAGTCGGCATTCCAATTCATCCCAAAGGTGCTTGATGGGGTTGAGGTCAGGGCTCTGTGCAGCCAGTCAGGTTCTTTCACACCGATCTCGATGCTTCCAGAGGCAGTTTGGAACTCGGTAGTGAGTGTTGCAACCAAGGACAGAGTATTTTTACACGCTACACGCTTCAGCACTCGGCGGTCCCGTTCTGTGAGCTTGTGTGGCCTACCACTTCGCGGCTGAGCTGTTGTTGCCGCAAGACATTTCCACTTCACAATAACAGCACTTACAGTTGACCAGGGCAGCTCTAGCAGGGCATAAATTTGACAAACTGACTTGTTGGAAAGGTTGCATCTTCTGACTGTGCCACATTGAAAGTCACTGAGCTCTTCAGTAAGGTCATTCTACTGACAATGTTTGTCTATGGAGATTTCATATCTGTGTGCTCCATTTTATACACCTGTCAGTAACAGGTGTGGCTGAAATAGCCAAATCCAATCATTTGAGTGGGTGTCAATATACTTTGTATATATAGTGTAAGTCAGTAAGTCATTGCTTTAGTCAAAGTATGACATAATTGGGCTTGAAGTGCCAAATCCGAATGTGTGACTTCTTACGTGTCTTTTCCTATGAAATGACGTGCAAATTCTTTCCAGCCTATGTTTTGTTTCGGGGCTGGGTTTTATTTAAATGTTACCACACATCAGCATAATCAGAAACACTTGCTGCAAAGTTCTTCCTATTCACGAGTCATCTGAAAGCCAAACAACTTTTCTCTGTAGCTTACACTTGGGTTTCCACTAGATAAAACAGGCTATATCATAAATGTTTGTCATTTAGCAGACACTCTTATCCGGTGTGACTTAAGATAGCTGGGTGAGACAACAACACATCACAATCGCATCAAGTACATTTTCCCTCAACAAAGTATTCATCAGCAAAGTCAGCGCTTGTAGTGTAAGAGAAGTGGCATCGTGAGAGTTATTTAAGATAGTCTTCAAAGAGGTAGGGTTTAAGATGTTTTCAAAAAATGGGCAGGGACTCCGCTGTCCTGACTTTAGGGGGAAGCTTGTTCCACCATTGGGGTGCCAGGACAGAGAAGATCTTCGACTGAGCTGAGTGGGAGCTGCCCTCAGATAGGGGTGGGAGGGCCAAGAGACCAGAGGTGGGGGAACTGAGTGCTCTGGTTGGGATGTAGGGTTTGACCATATCCTGAAGGTAAGGAGGTGCAATTGCTGCTCCGTAGGCGGGCAGCAGGATCTTGAAGATGATGCGAGCTACGAGGGCTTGATTGCACGAGCAGGGAGATCTGCAGCCAACAGAAAGATACAGTGGTCTAGACGGGAGATGACAAAATGCCTGGATTAGGACCTGCGCTGCTTCCTGTGTGACAAAAGGTTGTACTCTACGGATGTTGTAGAGCATGAACTTGCAGGAGCGAGTCACTGCTTTGATGTTTGCAGAGCACGACAGGGAGTTATCCAGGGTCACACCAAGGTTCTTTGTAATCTGGGATGGGGACAACAAGGAGTTGTCAACCGTAACGGAGATGTCTTGGAGCGAGCAGCTCCGTTCTGTCAAGGTTGAGCTTGAGGTGGTGGGCCAACATCCAAGCTGAGATGTCTGCCAGTCACGCAGAGATGCGTGTCACCTCCTGGGTGTCAGAAGTGGGGAAGGAGAAGAGTAGTTGAGTGTCATCCGCATAGCAATGATAGGAAAGCCAATGTGAGGACATGACAGAGCCGAATGTGACTTGGTGTAAAGAGAGGGCCTAGAACCGAGCCCTGGGGGACACCAGTAGTGAGAGCATGTGGTGCAGACACAGATCCTCTCCATGCCACCTGGTAGGAGCGACCTGCCAGGTGGGATACAAACCAGGAGTGTGCAAAAACCTGAGACGCCCAACACTGAGAGGGTGGAGAGGAGGATCTGATGGTTCACGGTGTCGGAGGCAGCGGATAAATCTAGGAGGATGAGAACAGAGGAGAGACAGTCAGCTTTGGCAGAGCGGAGAGCCTCTGTGACACAGAGGAGAGCGGTCTCAGTTGAGCGAGCGGCCTTGAAGCTTGACTAGTTAAGGGTCAAGAAGATCGTTCTGAGAGAGATAACAAGAGAGTTGGTCAGAGACAGAACAATCAAGTGTTTTGGAAAGAAAAGAAAGAAGGGATACTGGTCTGTTGTTTTTGATGTCAGAGGGGCCGAGTGTTGGTTTCTTGAGGAGGGGAGCAACTCTGTCCATCTTGAAGTTAGACTTCAGTGCAGCTTTTGACATTATTGATCATAGTCTGCTGCTGGAAAAAATGTATGTGTTATGGCTTTACACCCGCTGCTATAATGTGGATAAAGAGTTACTTGTCTACAGAACACAGAGGTTGTTCTTTAATGGAAGCCTATCAAATATAATCCAGTTAGAATCAGGACTTCCCCAAGGTAGCTGTTTAGGCTTCTTGTTTAAAACATTTTTTACTAACGACATGCCACTGACTTTGAGTAAAGCCAGAGTTTCTATGTATGCGGATGACGAAACACTATACACATCAGCTACTACAGTGACTGAAATGAC
Source organism: Salmo trutta (assembly GCF_901001165.1). Lineage (NCBI taxonomy): Eukaryota > Metazoa > Chordata > Actinopteri > Salmoniformes > Salmonidae > Salmo > Salmo trutta. Next base: position 40,076,306 of record NC_042984.1, on the reverse strand, counting down.
TGCAACACTCAACAAAGAGCTGCAGTTAGTTTCAGAGCGGGTGGCAAAGAATAAGTTAGCCCTAAATATTTCTAAAACTAAAAGCATTGTATTTGGAACAAAACACTCACTAAACCCTAAACCTCAACTAAATATTGTACACTGCTCAAAAAAATAAAAGGGAACACTTAAACAACACAATGTAACTCCAAGTCAATCACACTTCTGTGAAATCAAACTGTCCACTTAGGAAGCAACACTGATTGACAATATATTTCACATGCTGTTGTGCAAATGGAATAGACAACAGGTGGAAATTATAGGCAATTAGCAAGATAGCCCCAATAAAGGAGTGGTTCTGCAGGTGGTGACCACAGACCACTTCTCAGTTCCTATGCTTCCTGGCTGATGTTTTGGTCACTTTTGAATGCTGGCGGTGCTTTCACTCTAGTGGTAGCATGAGAGGGAGTCTACAACCAACACAAGTGGCTCAGGTAGTGCAGCTCATCCAGGATGGCACATCAATGCGAGCTGTGGCAAGAAGGTTTGCTGTGTCTGTCAGCGTAGTGTCCAGAGCATGGAGGCGCTACCAGGAGACAGGCCAGTACATCAGGAGATGTGGAGGAGGCCCTGCCAGAGCACTGCCAGAGCCCTGCAAAATGACCTCCAGCAGGCCACAAATGTGCATGTGTCTGCTCAAACGGTCAGAAACAGACTCCATGAGGGTGGTATGAGGGCCCGACGTCCACAGGTGGGGGTTGTGCTTACAGCCCTACACCGTGCAGGACGTTTGGCATTTGCCAGAGAACACCAAGATTGGCAAATTCGCCACTGGCGCCCTGTGCTCTTCACAGATGAAAGCAGGTTCACACTGAGCACATGTGACAGACGTGACAGAGTCTGGAGATGCCGTAGAGAACAACATCCTCCAGCATGACCGGTTTGGCGGTGGGTCAGTCATGGTGTGGGGTGGCATTTCTTTGGGGGGCCGCACAGCCCTCCATGTGCTCGCCAGAGGTAGCCTGACTGCCATTAGGTACCGAGATGAGATCCTCAGACCCCTTGTGAGACCATATGCTGGTGCGGTTGGCCCTGGGTTCCTCCTCATGCAAGACAATGCTAGACCTCATGTGGCTGGAGTGTGTCAGCAGTTCCTGCAAGAGGAAGGCATTGATGCTATGGACTGGCCCGCCCGTTCCCCAGACCTGAATCCAATTGAGCACATCTGGGACATCATGTCTCGCTCCATACACCAATGCCACGTTGCACCACAGACTGTCCAGGAGTTGGCGGATGCTTTAGTCCAGGTCTGGGAGGAGATCCCTCAGGAGACCATCCACCACCTCATCAGGAGCATGCCCAGGCGTTGTAGGGAGGTCATACAGGCACGTGGAGGCCACACACACTACTGAGCCTACTTTTGACTTGTTTTAAGGACATTACATCAAAGTTGGATCAGCCTGTAGTGTGGTTTTCCACTTTAATTTTGAGTGTGACTCCAAATCCAGACCTCCATGGGTTGATAAATTGGATTTCCATTGATTATTTTTGTGTGATTTTGTTGTCAGCACATTCAACTATGTAAAGAAAAAAGTATTTAATAAGATTATTTCATTCATTCAGATCTAGAATGTGTTATTTTAGTGTCCCCTTTATTTTTTTGAGCAGTGTAATAAATAATGTGGAAATTGAGCAAGTTGAGATGACTAAACTGCTTGGAGTAACAGTAGATTGTAAACTGTCATGGTCAAAACATATTGATGCAGTAGTAACTAAGATGGGGAGAAGTCTGTCTCTAATAAAGCGATGCTCTGCCTTCTTAACAACACTATCAACAAGGCAGGTCCTACAGGCCGTAGTTTTGTCGCACCTTGACTACTGTTCAGTTGTGTGGTCAGGCCACAAAAAAAGGACATAGGAAAATTGCAATTGCTCAGAACAGGACAGCACGGCTAGCCCATGGATGTACACAGAGAGCTAATATTAATAATATGCATGTCAATCTCTCCTGGCTGAAAGTGGAGGAGAGATTGACTTCATCACTACTTTTATTAATGAGAGGTATTGACATGTTGAATGCACCGAGCTGTCTGTCTAAACTACTGGCACACAGCTCGGACACCCATGCATACCCCACAAGACATGCCACAAGAGGTCTCTTCACAGTCCCCAAGTCCAGAACAGATTAGGGGGGGCACACAGTACTACATAGAGCCATGACTGCATGGAACTCTATTCCACATCAAGTAACTGACGCAAGCAGTAAAATTTGTTTTAAAAAGCAGATAAAAAAAACACCTTATGGAACAGCGGGGTCTGTGAAGCAACACAAACATTGGCACAGACACATGCATACACACACATACGACAACATACGCACTATACATACACATGGATTTAGTACTGTAGATATGTGGTAGTGGTGGAGTAGGGGCCTGAGGGCACACAGTGTGTTGTGAAATCTGTGAATGTATTGTAATGTTTTAAAATTGTACAAACTGTCTTAGTTTTGCTGGACTCCAGGAAGAGTAATGGGGATCCATAATAAATACAAATACAAGTCGAAGGGGACACAGCCCGTGGTCAGGGATGATACGGAGGAGGGAGTGGAATGATGATAGGTTGAGTTTTCCTCCATTTCTGCTCAGCTGCCCGCAGCCCTGTTCTGTTAGCACACAGTGAGTCCCTCAGCCATGGAACGGGAGGGGAAGGTCGGGCCAGCCGGGAGGAAAGGGGACAGTGAGAGTCAAAGGAAGCGGAAAGGGAGGAGTGTATGGTCGAAGAGGCAGAGTCAGGAGACAGGAGGAAGAAGGATTTAGCAGAAGGAAGAGAGGATGGGATAGAAGAGGAGAGAGAGAGTGAAGATTCCGGCGGGAATCCGACACGGTTTCACTGGAATTATCAAACAGCAAGAGTCAGACAAAATGTCAACCTTCAACACACCAACTGCTTGTATAGGCAAATGTTTACCTGAGACTCCTCTCTTGACAGGTGCATGTTAGCTAGTTACAGTGACAGCTGTCAGTCAGTACCCTATTTGTTGTTATTTCATACCTTGTGGCTGGAGCTGACCAATAGAATGAAAGGTCACAACCTTTTTCTGTGTACGCCCACCTTTCGTCCGCAGGGAAAGGACGGGACTGCAGAGTATGGGCTGATCCAATGAGAAAGGAGGGGTGGGCGGGTGAAGGAGGGTGAGGACGGGGGCATAAAAACCTCGACAGAGGTCTCCAAGGAGATTAGGGGAATTTGCTCAGAAAAATTGCCCTTATCCTGGGCAATTTAGGGGGATCAATCCACACACCCTTCGTAAAGGTGGAAACTCCTCTAGGGTAATTTAGGTTAAATGGCCTTTTCATGTGTCTGATTAGTCTACAGTGCCTTCAGAAAGTATTCATGCCCCTTGATTTATGTCACATTTTGTTGTGTTACAGCATGAATTAAAAATGGTAAAAAAAAAAAATCGGAATGTATTGAAAATGAATGTATTGAAAATGAAATACAGAAATATCGAATTTAATACGTATTCAAACCACTGATTCAATAGAATCAAGTTTTTACAGCTGTGAGCCTTTCTGGGTAAGTCTATAAGAGCTTTGCACACCTGAATTGTACAATATTTGCTCTGTCAAGTTGGTTGTTGATCATTGCTAAAAAAAACATTTTCAAGTCTTGCCATAGATATTTAAGCTGATTTAAGTCAAAACTGTAATTAGGCCATTCAGGAATATACAATGCCATCTTGGTAAGCACCTCCAGCCTATATTTGGCCTTTTGTTTTAGGTTATTGTCCTGAAATTTGTCTCCCACTGAAAAGCAGACTGAACCAGATTTTCCTCTAGGATTTTGCCTGTGCTTAGCTCTATGGGTGAAGTGAAAGTAGGTACGGGTTAAAGGGAACCTTCGGGATTTTGGCCCTTTATCTACTCCCCCAGAGTCAGATGAACGAGTGGATACTGTTTTTATGTCTCTGTATGATGGAAGTTAGAGGTAGTTTCATGAGCCAATGCTAACTAGTGTTAGCAAAATGACTGGAAGTCTATGGGTATCTGCTAGCATGCTGACTATTCATTGGGAGCTCCCAATGAATATACTCTGAGCTATATAGGCAGGAAGAGCACATTCATACAGATGGGCAACTGTGAGGCTCACGTACACACGCAAACATGCAAACACACACCCACACACACTCAAATCGACAGTCACATTCCATCAGATATAAGGTCCAGAGCCATTAATGAAACATTTTAACCATGCAGAAGGCAAAAATCCCATTGTCCACTGGGGGATAACAGAGAGTCAATGAGGGCTAGTCAAGCCAGAGCTCTGGGTGGTAAACAAGACAAGGGCAGTCAGAAGTTCCTCAAGGACATTGTCATTTAGGATGAAAACCAGACGCTCTCACAGACCCAGTCAGCCCCGTTCGTGCATGCACACACACACAGGAAACCGAGCACAACATAAACACAGTCCAAGATATGCAACAAATACTAAACATAAAGTAAGGGGAACTGATGATGACAAGCCCTTTCCATCCCCTGCAGGTGCACTGCCTTTGAACAAAGGACATTTTTCCTTTAGTCCGGATACGAAACACATTCAAAATGACTCACTATACATTTACCTGCAATGGCACCTTATGCAACACACACACACACACACACACACACACACACACACACACACACATACACACACACACACACACACACACACACACACACACACACACACACACACACACACACACACACACACACACACACACACGCACACACACACACAGACTGTATAGAGACGCATGCCTCTTTAATCAGTCCTAGTGCATCTGTCAACAGTGCTGTGAACACAAGACTCCCCAAACACAGAGGCCTCTGTAGCAGTCGGTGAACATGACCAAACAGCACCGCCATCCATCACGCTGACGGAACAAATAAAGTGGAACCTTTTAAAGGTGCTCTTTAACTAGGGGACGCCTCCGACGCGCAGCAGCACCTGGCTGGGGAGAGCCTGGACTACAAGGTACTAAAGTAATGACCCTACAGGACCGAGAGGAAAATAGGACAATGCAGAGAGAGGATACTATACACTGTTACATGCAGCCACATGCAGACTGTACATGGAGGTATTGTACTGTGTATGTAAAAGGTGCACCCACACAACGGGTTTATAGCATTACATGGTTAGTTTCCTCTGTGGTTTGATCATCCATCACCATGAGGAAGAGGTATATGTCTGCCACACTGGTGTGGGCACAGAGCCCCCTGACACACCCAAGCACAATATTCAACTACTGAAGTGTACCTAAATATTTTTCAAATCTGAAAATATACTTCAAATACGAGTTGTGCCTTTCTTGTTTATCTTAAGTATACTATAAATGTACTATCATTACACTTCAACACACTTATTAAAAGTGTATTTCAATTTCAAACATTTTAATTTACCCCTTATATTTCTTCAAAAAAAAATCTGTCACAAAGTAAGATTAAATTAGATTTAATTGTCATTTGTTGTCAACAATGATCTCAAAATACTCTGTAATGTCAAAGTGAAAAATACAAAATACAAAATAAACGACAGAGTGAAAAGAAGATTACAAATATACAGAATCCAAATATTCCAAAACATGCATCTTGTATGCAACAAGGCCCAAAATTAATACTGCAAGAAAACACGGCAAAGGAATACAACACATCACTGACTAACTGCCACCTAATTTTCAATCATGTTGGTGGCTGCAACATGGTATGGGTATTCCTAATATCTGCAATTTCTGGGGAATTTTTCAGGATAAAAATAAATGGGATGGAGCTAAGCACAGGAAAAATCCTAGAGGAAAACCTTCTTCAGTCTGCTTTACACCTTTAACGAGTCTGATGAGCCCGATGCAAACTATATACTGCTTTCTCGGGAACAGGCCCAGATCCCCATGGTTTGCGTGAAGAGGAGGCGGAGAAAAAGGGGCCAGAGGGCGGGGCTGCCTTCTGAGAATTTGTAGGCGATCGAATAAACCCCCACTTCCTTCTATTCTGCTAGCAAACGTGCAATCTTAAGAGAATAAAATCGATGACCTACGCGCAAGATTAAACTACCAACGGGACATTCAAAACTGTAATATCTTATGCTTCACGGAGTCGTGGCTGAACAACGACACTATCAACATACAGCTGGCTGGTTATACGCTGTTCCGGCAGGATAGAACAGTGGCGTCTGGTAAGACAAGGGGTGGAGGACTCTGTATTTTTGTAAATAACAGCTGATGCACGATATCTAAGGAAGTCTCCAGCTATTGCTCGCCTGAGATAGAGTGTCTCATGATAAGCTGTAGACCACACTATCTATCAACAGAGTTTTCATCTGTATTTTTCGTATCTGTTTACATACCATCACAGTCAGAGGCTGGCATTAAGACAGCATTGAATGAGCTGTATTCCGTCATAAGCAAACAAGAATACGCTCACACAGAGGTGGCGCTTTTTACCAAATTTCTATCAGCATATTTAAATGTGCAACTAGAGGAAAAAAACTCTGGACCACCTTTACTCCACACACAGAGACGCATACAAAGCTGTCCCTCGCCCTTCATTTGGCAAATCTGACCATAATTCTATCCTCCTGATTCCTGCTTACAAGCAAAAATTAAACCAGGAAGCACCAGTGACTAGATCAATAAAAAAGTGGTCAGATGAAACAGATGCTAAGCTACAGGACTGTTTTGCTAGCACAGACTGGAATATGTATCTTCCGATGGCATTGAGGAGTACACCACATCAGTCATTGGCTTCATCAATAAGTGCATCGATGACGTCGTCCCCACAGTGACTGTACGCAAATACCCCAACCAGAAGCCATGGATTACAGGAAACATCCACACTAGGCTAAAGGTTAGAGCTGCCGCTTTCAAGGAATGGGACTCTAACCCGGAAGCTTATAAGAAATCCCGCTATGCCCTCCGACAAACCATCAAACAGGCAAAGTGTCAATACAGGACTAAGATCGAATCGTACTACACCAGCTCTGACGCTCGTCGGATGTGGCAGGGCTTGCAAACCCTTACAGACTACAAAGGGAAGCACAGCTGAGAGCTGCCCAGTGACATGAGCTTACCAGACGAGCTAAACTACTTAAATGCTTGATTCGAGGCAAATAACACTGAAACATGCACGTGAGCACCAGCTGTTCCAGACGACTGTGTGACCATGCTCTCCGCAGCCAATGTGAAGAAGACCATTAAACAGGTCAACATTCACAAGGCCGCAGGGCCAGGCGGATTACCAGGATGTGTACTGCAAGCATGCGCTGACCAACTGGCAAGTGTCTTCACCGACATTTTCAACCTCTCCCTGTCCGAGTCTGTAATACCAACATGTTTTAAGCAGACCAAGAACACTAAGGTAACCTGCCTAAGTGACAACCGACCTGTAGCACTCACGTCTGTAGCCATGAAGTGCTTTGAAAGGCTGGTCATGGTTCACATCAACAACATTATCCCAGAAACCCTAGATCCACTCCAATTTGCATACCGCACTTACAGATCCACAGATGATGCAGTCTCTATTGCACTCCACACTGCCCTTTCCCACCTGGACAAAAGGAACCTCTATGTGAGAATGCTATTCATTGACTACAGCTCAGCGTTCAACACCATAGTGCCCTCAAAGCTCATCACTAAGTTATGGACCTGGGACTAAACTGTAGTGGAGCAGGTTGAGAGCTTCAAGTTCCTTAGTGTCCACATCACCAACAAACTAACATGGTCCAAGCACACCAAGACAGTCGTGAAGAGGGCACAACAAAACCTATTCCCCCTTAGGTGACTGAAAATATTTGGCATGGGTCCTCAGATCCTCAAAAGGTTCCACAGCTGCACCATCGAGAGCATCCTGACTGGTTGCATCACTGCCTGGTATTGCAACTGCTCGGCCTCCGACCGCAAGGCACTACAGAGGGTAGTGCGTATGGCCCAGTACATCACTGGGGTTAAGCTTCGTGCCATCCAGGACCTCTATACCAGGCAGTGTCAGAGGAAGGCCCCAAAAAATTGTGAAAGACTCCAGCCACCCTAGTCATAGACTGTTCTCTCTGCTACCGCGCGACAAGCGGTACCAGAGCGCCAAGTCTAGGTCCAAGAGGCTTCTAAACAGCTTCTTTCCCCAAGCCATAAGACTCCTGAACACCTAATCAAATGGCTACCCAGACTATTTGCATTGCCCCCCCTCTCTTTTACACCACTGCTACACTCTGTTGTTATCATCTATGCATAGTCACTTTAATTACTCTGCCTTCATGTACATATTACCTCAACTAACCGTCGCCCCCGCACATTGACTCTGTACCGGTACCCCCCTGTATATAATCTCGCTATTGTTATTTTACTGCTGCTCTTTAATAACTTTTATTTCTTATTCTTATCCATATTTTTTTAACTGCATTGTTGGTTAGGGGCTCGTAAGTAAGCATTTCACTGTAAGGTCTGTTGCATTCAGCGCATGTGACTAATAACATTTGATTTGATTTTGATTTGATCAGACATTGGGAGAGGAATTCAAAGGTGTTTCTAACATGTATTGACTCAGGGAGCTGAATACGTATATTTTAGTTTTTCAAAAATGTAAAACATTACATTAGAGTACTTTGTGTAGATTGTTGAGAGAAAAAAATCCATTAAATCAATTTTAATCCCATTTTTTAACAATAAAAGGTGAAGAAATCCAAGGGGTATGAATACTTTTGCAAGGCACTGTAGTTTCAGTGGCAATAATGAGTTTTGAAGTGCAGAGAAAGTTGACAATGATAATGATTTTTTATTCCACATAAGGAAACATGCACAGCAGCGGATCATGCTTCCTGAGAGTATACTTTTTCATATCTCAGGAAAATATACTTAAATATACTTTCAAAAAAGTATATTTCACTTAAATGTCCACAAAATATATTTAAAGTATATTTACAAAAACGCATGTATGTGCAAAAACATTTGCATACTTCACAGACAACGTTTTCGTTAGTTTTGGACTTCGGTTAGGATTTATTCAGTTGTTCGGTCACACAACATTTTTTCTTGAGGCAAGCCGAAGTCGGTAGCCAAAGTCTACGCCCCTTTGTAGGTGATTGGTCAACATTAGGGCTACTTCAGTAAAGTCTTTGTTGTCATTCAACAAGAGTCAACTCGTTCTCATGCTAATTTCTTCTTTTAGAAATACTGCACCAAACATCTTAGTTAGATGTAAAATTGCATGACTAAGGTCTCCTCTGCAAAAACGTCAAAATTAATGATAGATTTCTTGAGTTATCTTGAGGAAGTGTATACTGGCTATGGCGTCTCAAAATGAACAAATAGTACTATTGTCGTTTTTTTTCTCATGAGAAGGTATTTTAAGGAAGTATGCTAGCACACTCGTTTGGTTAGCCTAGCCATCTTCGGCTAGCCACAAGCTGAACTGAAGCATGCTGACGCCTTAACTCCTAACCCTAATTCTAAACCTAAGCCCTAAGCCTAAAATATACTTTTTCCTTGTGGGGACCAGCAAAATGTCCCCACTTGTCCCAATTTTCCTTGTTTTACTATCCTTGTGAGGACTTCTGGACCCCAAAAGAATAGTAAAACCAAACACACACGCACACACACACAAACAGAGAGAGAGCCCAGAAGCAGCCCAGACAGGATGCACTCAAACAGTCTCTTTACTGCAGCAGCATATCTGTACCTGCATACAGTAGGTACTGACTACTGAGCATTCTGGGAACTCCCAATAAATCTACTCTTTTTAAATATAGTTACAGTATCTCACAAAAGTGAGTACACCCCTCACATTTTTTGTAAATATTTGAGTATATCTTTTCATGTGACAACACTGAAGAAATGACACTTTGCTACAATGTAAAGTAGTGAGTGTACAGCTTGTATAACAGTGTAAATTTGCTGTCCCCTCAAAATAACTCAACACACAGCCATTAATGTCTAAACCGCTGGCAACAAAAGTGTGTACACCCCTAAGTGAAAATATCCAAATTGGGCCCAAAGTGTCAATATTTTGTGTGGCCACCATAATTTTCCAGCACTGCCTTAACCCTCTTGGGCATGGAGTTCACCAGAGCTTCACAGGTTGCCACTGGAGTCCTCTTCCACTCCTCCATGACGACATCATGGAGCTGGTGGATGTTAGAGACCTTGCACTCCTCCACCTTCCATTTGAGGATGCCCCACAGATGCTCAATAGGGTTTAGGTCTGGAGACATGCTTGGCCAGTCCATCACCTTTACCCTCAGCTTCTTTAGCAAGGCAGTGGTCGTCTTGGAGGTGTGTTTGGGGTTGTTATCATGTTGGAATACTGCCTTGCGGCTCAGTCTCCGAAGGGAGGGGATCATGCTCTGCTTCAGTATGTCACAGTACATGTGCTAACCATGTGTATGTGACAAATAAAATGTGATTTGAGCTTGGAGGGCACTATGGTGTTGAATGCTGAGCTATAGTCAATTAACAGCATTCTTACATAGGTCTTCCTCTTGTCCAGATGGGATAGGGCAGTGTGCAGTGCGATAGCGATTGCATCGTCTGTGGATCTATTGGGGCGGTATGCAAATTGAAGTGGGTCTAGGATGTCAGGTAAGGTAGAGGGGACATGATCCTTAACTAGCCTCTCAAAGCACTTCATGATGAAAGAAGTGAGTGCTATGGGGCGAAATTAATTTAGTTCAGTTACATTTGCTTTCTTGGGTAGAGAAACAATGGTGGATATCTTGAAGCAAGTGGGGACAGCTGACTGGGATAGGGAAAGACTGAATATGTCCATAAACACTCCAGCGAGCTGGTCTGCGCATGCGCTGAGGACGCGGCTAGGGATGCCTTCTGGGCCGGCAGCCTTGCGAGGGTTAACACACTTAAATGTCTTACTCAAGTCAGCCACAGAGGAGAGCCCACAGTCCTTGGTAGCAGGCCACATCGGTGGCATTGTGTTATCCTCAAAGTGGACGTAGAAGGTGTTTAGCTTGTCCGGAAGCAAGACGTCGGTGTCCGCGACGTGGCTGGTTTTCCCTTTTTAGTCCGTGATTGTCTGTAGACCCTGCCACATACGTCTCGTGTCTGAGCCGTTGAATTGTGACTCTACTTTGTCTCTGATGTTTTGCCTGTTTGATTGCTTTACGGAGGGAATAACTACACTGTTTGCATTCGGCCCTATTCCCAGTCACCTTGCCATATTTAAATGCGGTGTTTCGCGCTTTCAGTTTTGCGCAAATGCTGCCATCTATGCACGGTTTCTGGTTAGGGTAGGTTTTAATACTCCCAGTGGGAACAACATCTCCTATACACTTCCTGATAAACTCAGTCACCATATTCGTCAGTTTTCTCAGATGACACTTTGAACATATCCCAGTCCGTTTGATCAGAACAATCTTGAAGCGTGGATTCCAATTGGTCAGACCAGCGTTGAATAGTCCTTAGCACAGGTACTTCCTGTTTGAGTTTCTGCCTATAGGAAGGGAGGAGCAAAATGAAGTCATGATCAGATTTGCCAAAGGGAGGGCGGGGGAGGGCCTTGTAGGCATTTCGAAAAGCTGAGTAGCAGTGGTCTAATGTTTCTCAGAGCGAGTGCTACAGTCAATGTGTTGGTAGAACTTTGGTAGTGTTTTCAAAGGAAATTTGCTTTGTTGAAATCCCCAGCTACAATGAATGCAACCTCGAGATATGTGGTTTCCAGTTTGCATAAAGTCCAGTGAAGTTCTTTGAGGGTCGTCGTGGTATCGGCTTGAGGGGGAATATACACGGCTGTGACTATAACCAAAGAGAATTCTCTTGGGAGGTAATACGGTCGGCATTTAATTGTGAGGTATTTTAGGTCGGGTGAACAAAAGGACTTGAGTTTCTGTATGTTATCACAATCACACCATGAGTAGTTAATCATGAAACATACACCCCTGCCTTTCTTCTTCCCAGAGAATTCTTTATTCCTGTCTGCGCGACGTACTGAGCTGACGTACTGAGCTGCGCGACGTACTGAGCTGGCTGTATGGACAATGACAGTTTATCCCAAGAGAGCCATGTTTCCGTGAAACAGAGTATGTTACAATCTCTGATGTCTCTCTGGAAGGAGATTCTCATCTACTTTATTATCCAGAGACTGAACATTAGCAAGTAATATATTCGGAAGCGGTGGATGGTGTGCGCGCCTCCTGAGTCGGACTAGAAGTCCACTCCGAATACCTCTTCTCTGCCGGCGGTGTTTTGGATCTGCCTCTGGAATCAGTTTAATTGTCCTGGGGGTACGAACAAAGGATCCAATTCGAGAAAGTTGTATTCCCAGTCGTAATGCTGATGAGTTACCGCCACTCTGATATCCAAAATGTATTTTCGGCTGTATGTAATAACACACAAAAATTCCTGGGCTAATAATGTAAGAAATAACACACCAAAAAACTAAATTCTGCAAAGTTGCTTAGGAGCTAGAAGCAGAGCTGGCCTATCTGTCGGTGCCATATTGCTTTCTTTCTCTCTCCTCGCACTCTTCTGCCGGTTTTCTTTCCCCAGCAGCTCTAGTCTTGATTTCAGTCCAGGAACACTCTCTTTAACAGTGAGCTTTGACCTGTGATTATATGAGCTAGCTAGCTCAAGGAGCGTGTGTGTTAATTTTTATTTTGTTTATTTGGATCCCCATTAGCTTTTGCAGAAGCAGCAGCTACTCTTCCTGGGGTCCACAAAAAAACACAAAATATGACAAGTAACAAAACACTGATACACTGAGGGACAAGGACAGTCACACAAATGTAAAACACAACGATATACAAACAATACAACAACAAAAATGATACAAACAATGCAACAACAAAATGTGTGTGTTAGTGTGTCTCTGTGTGTGTGTGTTTGTGTCCCCTCACAGTCCCTAGCCGTTCCATGAGATATTGTTTCATTTGTTTTTAAAGGTAATTTTGCTGTTTGCTTGAGTAATTGGAGATAGAAGGGAGCTCCATGCAATCATGGCTCTGTATAATACTGTGAGTTGTCGTGAATTCGTTTTGGACGTTGGGACTATGAAGAGACCCCTGCTGGCATGTCTTGTGGTGTATGTATGGGTGTCTGAGCTGAATTGGGTTTTCTGCCCATTGTATAATTTACGGTACTTGAAAGTATTTTTTGCATTGTGTTATATGTCAGTTATCTTGGTTTGGTAATATAACTTCTTCTTCGTTTTGTTAGGTTTAGTCACAAATTTTCAGCTGGGCAGCCTGACTTGTTTGCCACCTGTTTTGTATTATCTGTTTGAACCATAACATTTTTCAATTCATCATCAATCCAGGGGGCTCTAACAGTTATAACAGTACATTTCTTAACAGGTGCATGCTTGTCAACAGTTTTTTATTTTACCTTTATTTAACTGGGTAAGTCAGTTAAGAACAAATTCTTATATTCAATGATGGCCTAGGAACAGTGGGTTAACTGCCTTGTTCAGGGGCAGAATGACAGATTTGTACCTTGTCAGCTCAGGGATTCAAACTTGCAACCTTTCGGTTACTAGTCCAACGCTCTAACCCCTAGGCTACCCTGCCGCCCCAGGGTTGGCAATTGACATGAATAATTTTACAACTACTTCCAGCGCTGCATCTGGATCCACTTCCTCATACTGTCACGTCCTGGCCAGTATATAAGGTTAATTGTTTTGTAGTTTGGTCAGGACGTGACAGAGGGTATTTGTTTTATGTGGTTCAGGGTGGTGTGTTTGGTTAAAGGGTGTTTGATTTAGTATTTCCGGGGTTTTGGTTTATAGTCTATGTTTATGTATTTCTATGTCTAGTCTGGTGAGTGTGTTTCTATGTTGTGTTGATTGGGGTTGGGACTCTCAGTTGAAGGCAGGTGTTGTCTATCTGCCTTTGATTGAGAGTCCCATATATTAGGGTGTGTTTGTGGTTGTTATTTGTGGGTGATTGTTCTGTGTGTAAGCCTTATGCTTTGCCAGACTGTTTTGTCGATCGTTAGTTCTGTTTTGTTATTTTTGTACGTTCATTTTGTAGCTAATAAAAGTCGAAATGAGCATACACATACCTGCTGCGTTTTGGTCTACCTTTTCCGATGACGATTTCGCATTATCGTCAGAAGACGAAGATATTTGTGACAGAATCACCCACCACCAAAGGACCAAGCAGCAGAGGAAGGAGCAGACGGCGTTCGAGTTGGACTGGCGGGAGAAGTGGACTTGGGAGGAAATTCTGGACGGGGCCGGACCTTGGCATCAGGCTGGGGATTATCAGCGCCCGCAGTGGGAAATTGAGGCAGCCAAGGCGGAGAGGCGATGGTACGAGGCCAGAGACGCACTGAGGGAGAAGCACGAGAGGCACCCCCAAGACATTTTTTGGGGGGGGCACACGGGTAGTTTGGCCAGGCGAAGGAAGAGCCGGAAGCCAGCTACCCGTGGTTATATGGAGGAGCGTATGGGGTGGAGAGCGCTATGTTTCGCTGAGAAGCGCACTCTCTCACCCATACGCACGCACAGTCCGGTGCGAGTTATTCCAGCCCCTCGCAGGTGCCGTGCTAGAGCGGGCATCCAGCCTGGTAGGAGGATGCCTGCGCAGCGCATCTGGTCGCCGGTACGCCTCCGAGGACCAGGCTACCCAACTCCCGCTCTACGCACGGCTACCATCAGGCCCCTGCACAGCCCAGTCTGCCCTGTACGAGCACCCCGCTCGTACAGGGCTACTAGTTCCATCCAGCCAAGGCGGGTTGTGCAGGAGGTAAGATCTAGACCGGCTGTGCGCCTCCATAGCCCTGGGTTTCCAGCTCCTGTCTCTCGTGCGGACCTGGAAGTGCGTCCACCCAGTCCGACTCGTCCTGTTCCCGCTCCCCGCACTAAACTGCAAGTGCGTAAACCCAGCCTCGCCAGTCAACAGTCGTCGGAGCTGCCCGCCAGTCAACAGTCGTCGGAGCTGCCCGCCAGTCAACAGTCGTCGGAGCTGCCCGCCAGTCAACAGTCGTCGGAGCTGCCCGCCAGTCAACAGTCGTCGGAGCTGCCTGCCAGTCAACAGTCGCCGGAGTGGTCAGACTGCGCTGAACTGCCCGCCAGTCAACAGTCGCCGGAGTGGCCAGACTGCGCTGAACTGCCGGAGTGGCCAGACTGCGCTGAACTGCCAGACTGCGCTGAACTGCCGGAGTGGCCAGACTGCGCTGAACTGCCGGAGTGGCCAGACTGCGCTGAACTGCCGGAGTGGCCAGACTGCGCTGAACTGCCGGAGTGGCCAGACTGCGCTGAACTGCCGGAGTGGCCAGACTGCGCTGAACTGCCGGAGTGGCCAGACTGCCCTGAACTGCCGGAGTGGCCAGACTGCCCTGAACTGCCGGAGTGGCCAGACTGCCCTGAACTGCCGGAGTGGCCAGACTGCGCTGAACTGCCGGAGTTGCCAGACTGCCCAGACTGTCCCGAGCTGCCAGACTGCCCAGACAGCCTGGAACGGCCTGAGCCGGAGCCACCTCCAAAAATAGGTGGGTTGGGGAGGGGGGGTGTAGCACAGTGCCGTCGTTGACGGCAGCCACCCTCCCTTCCCTCCCTTTAGTAAGGGGGAATTTTTCTTTTGGGTATTGTTTGGGGTTATTTTTTTTGTTAAGGTGCTTCCGGGGTAGCACGTTTAAGTGGGGGGTACTGTCACGTCCTGGCCAGTATATAAGGTTAATTGTTTTGTAGTTTGGTCAGGACGTGACAGAGGGTATTTGTTTTATGTGGTTCAGGGTGGTGTGTTTGGTTAAAGGGTGTTTGATTTAGTATTTCCGGGGTTTTGGTTTATAGTCTGTTTATGTATTTATATGTCTAGTCTGGTGAGTGTGTTTCTATGTTGTGTTGATTGGGGTTGGGACTCTCAGTTGAAGGCAGGTGTTGTCTATCTGCCTTTGATTGAGAGTCCCATATATTAGGGTGTGTTTGTGGTTGTTATTTGTGGGTGATTGTTCTGTGTGTAAGCCTTATGCTTTGCCAGACTGTTTTGTCGATCGTTATTTCTGTTTTGTTATTTTTGTACGTTCATTTTGTAGCTAATAAAAGTCGAAATGAGCATACACATACCTGCTGCGTTTTGGTCTACCTTTTCCGATGACGATTTCGCATTATCGTCAGAAGACGAAGATATTTGTGACACATACACATCAGACCAACATACAATTTTTACATTTTCAACACAAGAGTCCTGAGAAAACATTTTGTGTAATATCTTGTAAACTACTTTGGCCTAACCTTTGACTTTCCTTGTTATTGCCATAATGTTATGGTCACTACAGACAATGGGACATGATATTGCTATGGAGCAAAGCTCTTCAGCATTAGTAAAGATATGATCTATACAAGTGGATGTCACAGATCTAACACTATTGGTATGCCCTTTAGTTGGTTGAGTGATAACCTGGATCATGTTACGTGCATTATTCACAGTTAGAAGCTTCCTTTTGAGAGGACAACTAGTTGCTAACTAGTCAATGTTCAGGTCACCCAGAAAATAAACCTCTCTGTTAACATCACACACACTGTCAACCATTGCACACATATTATCCAAATAGTGACTGTTAGCACCTGGTGGCTTATAGCAGCACCCCAAAAGAAGAGGCTTTATATGAGGCAGGTGAACGACCACAACACTTCACTAACATTTGACATGAGATCCTCTCTAAGTTTAACAGGGATATGGCTCTGAAACTCTCCCATAGGCATTTCTGTCTTTTGTGTAGATGTTATATACATGTATTGCTACTGCTGTATCATGAAATGAATTATCTAAGTGAGTTTCAGAGATAGCCAGTATATGAATGTTATCTGTTAGCAAGTTATTGATTTCATGAACCTTGTTTCTAAGGCTACTGTCACGCCCTGACCTGAGAGAGCCATTTTTCTCTGTTTAGTTAGGTCAGGGTGTGATATGGGGTGGGCATTCTATGTATTTATATTTCTATGTTTTGGTCAGGTATGGTTTCCAATCAGAGGCAGCTGTCTATCATTGTCTCTAATTGGGAACCATACTTAGGCAGCCCTTTTTCCCTCCTTGAGTGGTGGGATCTTATTTTTGTACTGCTCTGTAAAGCCTGCAAGACGTGACGGTCGTTTACCATTGTTTATTATTTTGTTTAAGATTTCTGAGTTAAAATAAATATCAAGATGAACACTTACCACGCTGCACCTTGGTCTACTTTGGACAACCGTTACAGCTACATATATTAATGTGTGCTATTCTTAGCCCTTTCACAGGTAGCTTATTGGAGATAGGAATAATATGGAGAACAAATCAAATTAAAAGGTGTGTTTGTGTGTGAGTGAGGGGAGGGTCATCAGAGAGGGGGAGAAAAAGGGACATGGATGTGTCTTCTGGAGCTGCTGGGGAAATTAAAACCGCCAGAAGAGAGTGAGAGAGAAAGAAAATATGTTCAACCCCTCACTTAATCTGTACTCACATGGAGTGGGCCACTTCCTCTCCCCCTATTTTGTCTGAACCTGTCATACTAATAAAGCCCTTCGTAGTCGACTTTGGCAGAGAAGTGAGTCTGTTTGTGAGAGGACGGGGGAATGGGGGACGGGGTGTGTTATGTGTTGTGTTTTTTGGGGGCAGTAAATCTCTCTCCACTCTAACGGAGACAGGGAGGAAGGTGAGTTGTGATGGGAAGAGAGACCGAGGGATGGGAGGTGAGATGTGATGGGTACAGAGACCGAGGGATGGGAGGTGAGATGTGATGGGTAGAGAGACCGAGGGACGGGAGGTGAGATGTGATGGGAACAGAGACCGAGGGATGGGAGGTGTGATGGGTAGAGAGACCGAGGGACGGGAGGTGAGTTGTGATGGGTAGAGAGACCGAGGGATGGGAGGTGAGTTGTGATGGGTGGAGAGGCCGAGGGATGGGAGGTGAGTTGTGATGGGTAGGGAGACCGAGGGATGGGAGGTGAGTTGTGATGAGTAGAGAGACTGAGGGATGGGAAGTGAAACTCCTCACAAACACCAGAGGAGAAACAGGCATGGAAACACATGGGATTTCTCAGAATTTGTTTCTCGAAAAAGACAGCAGTTTAGAAAAACACCTGGAAATTGAATGTCACTAAAGCATTGCTCAATATGGTTGACGTTGCTCAATGGTGGGTTGCTATAAAAAGTTTGTAAGGATGTCGAGAGCTCAAAGTTCCCTAGTGCGTAGGTTGGGGTGAGTGAGTATGTTTGTATGCTCTACACATAGCCTATACAGTGTGTGTGTGTGTGTGTGTGTGTGTGTGTGTGTGTGTGTGTGTGTGTGTGTGTGTGTGTGTGTGTGTGTGTGTGTGTGTGTGTGTGTGTGTGTAAAGCTTATACATTCTCAAGACACCACAGCACCTCATCAGTGCTGACCGTGCACTGGCAGAAGATCCATTGTAGGCACGCAATCCTCCTGGCTCTTACTGCTCACTCACTCTCCCTAGAAGCGGAAAGGGGGAGAGGAGAGGAGAGGAGAGGAGGATGACAGCAGGATGGAGTTCTGTAATTTCCCAGTAACATCTGGGAGTCTGACCACCTCCATTTGTTGTGGTTTTTCTGACTGTAATCAGACCCTCTGCTGGTTGACTGGCTCGGCTAGCTACTCAGGGCCAGCCCCTGCACTTATTCTTGCATACTTTAACTTATACAAAACTGTCACACACATACAAACTAAATCTAATCTGTCACACACACACTCCCTCTCTGCTCCTTCTCGTGACCCTAAAACCACAACAAACATCCCAGTCCAGCTCAGTTCATTCAAAACACTTCCCCCGTTATCACGAACGCAGAGGCTGCTCTGCAATTGACCATTTAAAATCATTACTCCCAATGCGTAGCAGCAGGAGAGAACTGTTTGTGGTGCGGTGTGTGTGTGGCTGCTGAACTTTTTTGGGGTGTCCATGCGTCTGCATTTGTCTATTGGCCTACTCTGTACTGTATATATTTTTTTGTGTTTCTGTCTTTGCATCGGAAAACAATCATGGGTCTCTAAGTATGTGCACCCATCTTGATTTGAATAATACTAGTGTGTTTAGCACATACAGTATCGCTGATCACTGATGAGATCGTAGTAAAATCACACAATGGAGACCGTTTAGATCTCAGATAGCTGGCAGAAGAATGGAACACCCACTGGCTTGACCCCCAGCTCAGCCAGCGGGACATATCTCCGTTTCTATAAAGTTTACGGCATCCATATAAGGAAGCCTGAGTTAGAGTTTGCCTGAGGCCTTTTCGTCCGACTGACAGCAGAAAACTGAAGGAGTTTTGTAAGACAACTGCCTTCATAATATGGATGCCGCACCAGTCTTTGTATCCAGCTCCTGAAGGACATTTAAAAATAGAAAGGAGCAGCAAGCCAGCCAGGCAGCCAGGACAGACAGGGCTCTGAGCCTGAGGAATGTACCAGGGCGTGGGCCACTGCTCCTGATAGCGATAGGAAGTAGAACTCATCATCTTATTATATCATATTCTGTAAATGCCACTGAGTACGACGAGGAGCACAACTCACCACAGGGCACAGGCCACAGCTCTAAGGCAATATGGCAATGTTGCATAGAAGTAGAATTCCTAGAAGGGCATTCCCATTCAGGTCAATAGGTAGGTGATGGGTGAACCAGTGGGAATTATATGTCCATGATTATACCATTTTCACTGACCACAGCTCCAGAGGACACATAGTCCAAGGGGTCAGAGTGAGGGATGGGAGATGAAGGGATAATCGAAGAGAGGAGAGATGTAGGGAGGGGAGAGTGATTGGGGAAATTAGAGAATTTGTGAATTGAGGAAGGAAGAGAGCAGAAGGGAAATGTGAAATTCTAGAGAGAGTGGAAATACCAAAAGTGATTGAGACAGACACGATAAAAATGTCAGTACCAAAGAGAAATTATATAAATGATATGACAAATTCTGTATTTCATATTAACTTATTAAAACCTGTCTTGTTTTACTGTAATTGGAAACATCTAGACATCTAACGTCTTGCAGGGGAAGTGGGAAAAAGGAGCATGCATCTGGAAATCGAATCATCATAAAACCAGATCATGTGGTGACTTTAGCCATACCAGTTATCCTGATGCCTGAATGAAGGATAACGGTGTGTGTGTTTTTGGTTTTACTATCCTTGTGGGAACCAGAAGTCCTCATAAGGATAGCAAAACAAGGCCGATTGCGGGGACATTTCGCCAGTCCCCACAAGGAACAATTAGGGTTAGGGTTACAATTAGGGTTCAGTTTAGGGTTAGGAGTTAGGGTTAGGTTTAGGGTTTGGGGTTAAGTTTAAGGTTAGGGTTAGGAATGAGGGTTAGGGTTAGGGAAAATAGGATTTTGAATGGGAATCAATTGTTTGGTCCACACAAGGATAGTAAAACAAACGTGTGTGTGCACTTGTGCATGCATGTGTGTGTGTGTGTGTGTCAGTGTGTGTATGTCCGTGTGTGTGTGTTCTTATGTGTGTGTGTGCATATGTACCCTGAGTGAATCTACGGTATGTGTCTTTGCCTGCATATGTGTACCCATCACGACAAGCACCTTTATGAAATGTCTGCTGACTGATGATACAGGTCCTCCTTCCCCAGCTGCCAGGGGCGGGCTTTGACCTCTGGGGTGAGATGTGACCTCTTGTGCTTCACCAGAACTGCAACAACCAGCAACCTGCAGGTAGAGCCTCACCATGACACAGGAGCAGGGTTGGGGAGTAACAGATTACATGTTATCCGTCACTTGTAAGGGATTACAAAAAAACGGTAACTTTAATCCGTTACGTTACAGCTAAAATATTGTAATTAGATTACAGATACTTTTGAAAAACTAGGATTACTCTTCAATTCAGAAAGGAGGTTTACGAAAAACATTTTCTCAATGACATTCAAATCAGCACTGAAAAAAGGCGCAAGTTTAAGTTTGTTCCACCTGAGCGAGTCTGACCACAAGTCAGAGACCACTATGATGACACGTCAAATGTGTTTGATGGATAGCAGGAAAAGAGCAGGAATAAGCTTTGTAGGCTACACTCCAAGCTATGTCTTCCAATGGTACGACTGCTGTCGGCTTGGCGGTAAGGACGACAGCTGTGGTGTAGTCTACGGCGATACGGACATCGCTTATTATTGATATCTACATAGCGCATCGATGTGAATCACACTGCTGTTCTCTCATTTAGCTATTTGCGCCTTACGAATTGTGGTTGTTGTGGATGGCTCTTCACAAATCTAGATGTGTATTTGAACCCAATAATGGTTGAATTCAAGAAGTTTAAGCTGCCTATCAATCATTGTTTTTGAAACCAGTGGACAGCCAGTTAAAAATGTACTCTTGCAACAAGTGCACGGTGGGGATTCCAGCCTATATAATTAAAGTGGGACTTTTATTGCTCAGTCTATTTCATGCTGATAAAAATGTTTTATCCATAGGCCTAATGGACACATGCTCAAACTCGCTCACTCTTGATAGACGTAAAGGGGCAAGCTGTAGTTGCTACATCCATTTTTGGACTTGAGTGTAACGCCCTGGCCATAGAGAGGGGTTTTTTGTTCTTTATTTTGGTTAGGCCAGGGTGTTACATTGGGTGGGCGTTCTATGTTCCTTTTTCTAGGTTTTGGTATTTCTTTGTTTTGGGCCGTGTGTGGCTCCCAATCAGGCACAGCTGAAGCTCGTTGCCGCTGATTGGGAGTCACACATAAGGAGCATGTTTTTCCTTTGGGTTTTGTGGGTAATTGTTTCTGTCAGTGTTTTGTACCAGACAGGACTGTTTGCTGTCGGTTTACTCTTTTCTTGTTTTGTATAGTGTTCATGTTGTTGATATTAAATTCTAATAATGAACACTAACTCCGCTGCACCTTGGTCCACTTCTTCAGACGACAGCCGTTACATTGAGCTTGTTTGAGCTTGTTTTTGTCCAATGTTAGTAAACATTGTAAATGTCAACAAACACCTTATAGCCTCATAACATGGTTAAAACAATAATGTTGATATCATGGATGGTCAGTCCTTGTATTCATAGCTCTGTCTATTAATCTGAGAGTGGTTACATTTCTCCATGCCCATCCCTCAGCTTTTTACCAAAGGCGGGGCGGCCGTTTTGTTACTGTTTTGTCTGTGGATTTGCCCTTTAAACAGCTGCATATTATCAAGATATCAAAGTGTCACCAACAAAAAGGTAAACAATAGGCCTATAGCAAATGCAACATATGGCATTCATTTTTCACTAGTAAATAGCACTTTTTAGTAGTGCTCAAAGCATGTCATTCCATGAGCCCAGCATTTATTTTTCAACTCGAATCAATGAGTCCAATCAGTCCTCCATGACAACAAAATCATAAACAGAGTAGGGCTGGATAATAAGTCCTTAGTTTTGGGGTCATGCTCAGGTAAAACAATTTGGCTAATCTATACTTTCATATTTCCAAGTCCTATTCTTGAAGATCAAGGGGTGTAACATTTATTGGAATGACTGGAATTCTGATAGACTTTGGTTTTTAATGTAAAGGTATTTATTTTAATTTAACTTTTATTTAACTAGGCAAGTCAGTTAAGAACAAATTCTTATTTACAATGACGGCCTACCCCGGCCAAACCCTAACCCGGAGGACGCAGGGCCAATTGTGCACCGCCCTATGGGACTCCCAATAACGGCCACTTGTGATCCAATCTGGAATCGAACCAGGTTCTGTAGTGACGCCTCTAGCACTGAGATGTGCCTTCGATCGCTGCGCCACTCGGTCTAAAATATATTATTTAATCATATTGTATGTAGTAGAAAGTGATGGGTTAGAAGAAGCCTACATACAGTGAGGAAAAAAAGTATTTGATCCCCTGCTGATTTTGTACGTTTGCCCACTGACAAAGAAATGATCAGTCTATAATTTTAATGGTAGGTTTATTTGAACAGTGAGAGACAGAATAACAACAAAAAAATCCAGAAAAGCACGTCAAAAATGTTAGAAATTGATTTGCATTTTAATGAGGGAAATAATTATTTGATCCCTCTGCAAAACATGACTTAGTACTTGGTGGCAAAACCCTTGTTGGCAATCACAGAGGTCAGACGTTTCTTGTAGTTGGCCACCAGGTTTGCACACATCTCAGGAGGGATTTTGTCCCATTCCTCTTTGTAGATCTTCTCCAAGTCATTAAGGTTTCGAGGCTGACGTTTGGCAACTCGAACCTTCAGCTCCCTCCACAGATTTTCTATGGGATTAAGGTCTGGAGACTGGCTAGGCCACTCCAGGACCTTAATGTGCTTCTTCTTGAGCCACTCCTTTGTTGCCTTGGCCGTGTGTTTTGGGTTATTGTCATGCTTGAATACCCATCCACGATCCAATTTCAATGCCCTGGCTGAGGGAAGGAGGTTCTCACCCAAGATTTGACGGTACATGGCCCCGTCCATCGTCCCTTTGATGCGTGGAAGTTGTCCTGTCCCCTTAGCAGAAAAACACCCCCAAAGCATAATGTTTCCACCTCCATGGTTGACGGTGGGGATGGTGTTCTTGGGGTCATAGGCAGCATTCCTCCTCCTCCTACCACGGCGAGTTGAGTTGATGCCAAAGAGCTCCATTTTGGTCTCATCTGACCACAACACTTTCACCAGTTGTCCTCTGAATCATTCAGATGTTCATAGACAAACTTCAAACGGGCATGTATATGTGCTTTCTTGAGCAGGGGGACCTTGCGGATGCTGCAGAATTTCAGTCCTTCACGGCGTAGTGTGTTACCAATTGTTGTCTTGGTGACTATTGTCCCAGCTGCCTTGAGATCATTGACAAGATCCTCCCGTGTAGTTCTGGGCTGATTCCTCACCGTTCTCATGATCATTGCAACTCCACGAGGTGAGATCTTGCATGGAGCCCCAGGCCGAGGTAGATTGACAGTTCTTTTGAGTTTCTTCCATTTGCGAATAATCGCACCAACTGTTGTCACCTTCTCACCAAGCTGCTTGGCGATGGTCTTGTAGCCCATTCCAGCCTTGTGTAGGTCTACAATCTTGTCCCTGACATCCTTGGAGAGCTCTTTGGTCTTGGCCATGGTGGAGAGTTTGGAATCTGATTGATTGATTGATTGCTTCTGTGGACATGTGTCTTTTATACAGGTACCAAACTGAGATTAGGAGCACTCCCTTTAAGAGTGTGCTCCTAATCTCAGCTCGTTACCTGTATAAAAGACACCTGGGAGCCAGAAATCTTTCTGATTGAGAGGGGGTCAAATACTTATTTCCCTCATTAAAATGCAAATCAATTTATAACATTTTTGACATGCGTTTTTCTGGATTTTTTTGTTGTTATTCTGTCTCTCACTGTTCAAATAAACCTACCTTTAAAATTATAGACTGATCATTTCTTTGTCAGTGGGCAAACATACAAAATCAGCAGGGGATCAAATACTTTTTTCCTCACTGTATGTAGGCTTCTTCTAACCCATCACTTTCTACTACATACAATATGATTACCCACTTTGCCCATACTTTATCCATAAAGTACAATTGAACATCCATATCTGGCCAGCTATGTAAACTTTAACATTATTTTATCCTGCAATAGATGTGGTTCAATTGGTAAAATACATTTTTGTCTTCTTTTAATGCCTCTTAAGGGGAAAGTAATCTAAAAGTAACGGAATGTGGTCAGATTACGCTACTGAGTTTGGGTAATCCAAAAGTTACATTACTGATTACAGTTTTAGACAGGTAACTAGTAACTGTAACAGATTACATTTAGAAAGTAACCTACCCAACCCTGCACGTGAGGAGGGTGAGGGGAGGAAGGTGGAAGGGTACAAGGGAGTGAGGGGGAAGAAAGGAGGGCAGATAGCAGGGAAGTACTAGGCACTAATGGGAGACCTTCTTCATTAATGTTACTTCACCTTGTCTTCCTGAAATATTTGCTACATCTGACAACTCTGACATTCATTTTTTTTTTTTTTTTTTATTCACCTTTATTTAACCAGGTAGGCCAGTTGAGAACAAGTTCTCATATACAACTGCGACCTGGCCAAGATAAAGCAAAGCAGTGCGACAAAAACAACATTTCCTTCCCCTTTCCCTGTAACTTGTCCAAAAAGTTGCCATTTGCTTCTAAACTTGATTATACACTGTACTTTATGGTTGTTGTTATATGAAAGTAATGAATACTCTGAATCCGCCACCTTCTCAGGATTAAATAATGATGGTAGTAGAGTCACTTGGCACAGCGTGTGTTATGGGAAAATTTGTCCCTGCCAATCAGAAGCACATAAGTAGCAAAGCCAAATAAACATTGTGAACATGGTTTGTTTTCATTCAGGATCTTGACTTGTGGGCTAAAAAAACCTTAAATGTGAAATAATTAGATCATTATTTCAAAATCTGTCAGCCTTGCTGACACACACACACACATCCAGAGGTCCTGGTAGCAGCTCTCCCAACATCAACTGTGTGTGTCCGAGTTAGTTCCTACAGTCGCAGAAACACAACCCAGAGTATGTCTAAAACAGAAACAGTGAGTGGGGGGTCTCTGTACCCCTGCTGCACTACTGCATCCCTCAGACACCCCCTGCCCCGTCAACACACCAATCAAATATCTTCAAGCAGGGAAAACAAAACAGAGACAGAACCCAAGATCTACAGCAGCCCTGCAAGTTCAGAGACGCGATGGGGGAAGGCTGCTCTGGCCTGTTGAACTGCTCTGCTCTGCTCTCCCCCTCCTCCACCCCCCTTGTCCCCCTCTATTCTACTGCTGCTCTAATTTAACGAAGACCTCAATCAGCCAAACCAATGAGCTCAGGGGCCCTAAGCACCCAAAACGATCCTATCAATCATTCTGGTGATTTGTCAGGGTGGTCATCTTTGTAATGAAGCACCCACACACACACGCACGCATGCCCACACACACACAACCATCAGGGCTGTGTCCATTGCCACACAGCAGCATCTGACGTCGGCTCGCTTAGGACCACCCTGCAGACAGACGCTGAGGCGGCCCCCAGAGGAGCTGACCCTGGACCAGGCCTGGCTAGCCTGCCTCGCCAACTCCTGTCTGGCTACCTATGTCAGGGTGTCTGTCTGCCTGGCTGCCTGTCTGTCTGCCTGTCTGTCATATGGAGAGAGATAGGTACGGAGGTGAGACTGGTAGACTACTAGCGTAGCTGTGGGACAGGCAGATAAGTGGTGAGAGATGCTATTTGTATCGTAGGGGTCCTTGATAAGTGTTTTAAGGGCTGTTGTTGTTAGCATTCTGGGGCAGATTGTTGTGCTGTCGGAAGCAAGAATATTCAGTGGAGGAGGCAGCCTCAGAAAGGAGGTCAGCTCTGCTGCTTATATGCACGCACGCACACACAGACACACACGCATTCACACACACACACACACACACACACACACACACACACACACACCATAAACATAACCCTAACCGCAAAACCTAACATTAACCCTAAACCTAACCCTAGCTCCTAACCCTAATCTTTAACCCCTAACCCTTATTCTAACCCTAACACTAATTCTAACCCTAACCCCCCTGCAAATAGCATTTTTCCTTGTGTGGACCGGCAAAATGTCCCCAGTTGGTCCCCACAAGTATAGTTAAACATGTCCACAGACAGACCCGCACGCACATACACTTGCACACATACATTGAAGCGGATTTTTTTTAATGAATTCAGAACCCCATTAGCTGAGGGCAGCAGCTTGGAGGATGCTGCGAGTGCAGAAAATGATCCACTGGGCTGCCTGCCTGCCTGGGTCTCAGAACTCCCTGCTCACGGCAGCTCCCTCAAGGTCTCTGGGGCTCAGTGATGAGATGCATCCCAACTAAAGACAACACACACAGGGTACTGATTAGGAGAGGAAGAGATGGATCATGGATGATGTTCCCGCATGACAACAAATTGGCATAACACTGTTTTAAAGCCTTGGTTGATGTTTACTTGAGCAATGTAACTATACTATAATATCAGTGCCTTGGTAGGACGTGTACATTTAGGGAAAATGTCAACGACAAAGTAATGTGGTGCAGAGATACGTATGCATGTAGACATCTGACGCATCCGATAAACAGTCCCCCAATACTCCTATGACACACACACTGACTGAACGCTCTTCAAATGCTACCACACGCGCACACACATATACAAAACACAGACACACAGACACTTAGTTACGGCGTTTCCTTCATTAAATGCTGCTCAGCTCCTGTGTGTGGGCTGAGAAGGGTACTGGGACAATTCTGCATTTATAAAAGACACGCAGCAGTAGCCTCCATCTTCAGACAGTGGGAGAGAGAGAGAGAGAGAGAGAGAGAGAGAGAGAGAGAGAGAGAGAGAGAGAGAGAGAGAGAGAGAGAGAGAGAGAGAGAGAGAGAGAGAGAGAGAGAGAGAGAGAGAGAGAGAGAGAGAGAGAGAGAGTTCTATTAGAACACACCAAAAACTACACGTATCTAGGACTAAATATGAGTAACAAAGGAAGCTTCCACATGGCTGTGAATGAGCTGAGAGAAAGCAAGAACAGCATTCTGTGCCATTAAAAGGAACATTGAAATTGAAATTCCAATTAGAATCTGGCTCAAAGTTTTCCAATCAGTTACAGAACCAATTGCCCATTTGGTAAATTCATCATTAGAGTGTGGACCCCATACTTCGCTGCCATACGAAGAATGGGGTCCACTCTCTAAGGATGAATTTACCAAATGGGACAAACATCCAATCGAAATAATGCATGCAGAGTTTTTCAAAACTGTATTTCATGTGTAATGAAAAACTCCAAATAACGCATGCAGAGCAGAATTGGGCCAATACCCCCTCCTTATTCGAATAGAAAAAAGAGAAATCAAATTTTACAACCATCTAAAAACAAACAACCCCAAAACATTTCATCACACAGCTCTACAATGTCAAGAGATGAAACAAGAGAAGAGTCCCCTCTCCGTCAGTCTGGTTCTGAGGCTCAGTTCACTAACCCAACTCCAAACCAACTCCACAGAATCTCAGGACAAATCAAAAAGAAAAATATAAAATCACCTATTGGAAAGACAACAGAAAATCAAAATAAACTTCAATGCTATTTGTCTCTAAACAGACAGTACATGGTGTCAGTCTGTCTGACCACTGTGACAGACAGAACACTGAGGAAAACACTGACTAGGTACAGACTCAGTGAGCACAGTCTGTCTATAGAGACCGGTCGTCACAGTTAAACCTGGCTGCCCAGAGAGGACAGGCTGTGCTCACTCTGCTCCAGGAGAGCAGTAGAGATATAGTTGCATTATCTATTACACTGTGATAAATACTCAGACCTAAGACAATATTTATTTCCCAAAACTATCATTCAGTACAAAGAATTTGAAACTATAAAAACATGAGGAAAAATGACATATTTATTGGGTGAAAAGCCAAAATGTGTGTCCTCCTGCCACAACATGAGGGACAGCCGGTGAAAAGTGCATTGTAATGCCAATAACATTTCCCATTTTGGTTTTGTTTTGGAGTTCATATCCTGTCATGTGGCTTCTCAGTCATGTTGAGACGGGTCTACTGCTATTGCTTTAATGTATTGTTATTCTCATTAATATTGTTGTTGTAGTTGCTGTTAATGATAATCACATTTCCACTACTACTATTGATGCCTTATTGCTGTTGGTCTCACAATTTTTTGTTATATATATACTTTGACAATGTAAGTAATTTAACTTGCCATATCAATAAAGTCTACTGAATTTAATTGAATTGAGAGAGAAAGAGAGAGAGAGAGAGAGTGACAAGGAGAGGAAAGGGAGAGAGACAGAGTGTCACGGGCGTCGTAAGGATTGGACCAAGGCACAGCGGGTATAGTGCTAATCTTCTTCATTTATTTAAAGATAACACTTAAACAAAATAAACAAAATGACGAAACAGTTCCATAAGGCACACAGGCTATACAGAAAATTCCCACCCACAAAACACAAGTAAAACAAACACAACTAATTATGGACTCCAATTAGAGACAACGACAACCAGCTTCCTCTAATTGGAGGTCATTGCCAAAAACCCAACATAGAAATAGAAAACTAGATATAAACATAGAAATAGATAACATAGAACCTAAACCCAAAAACACCGAAACACACAAAACAAACACCCCCTGACCAAACTACAATGACAAATAACCCCTTTTACTGGTCAGGACGTGACACGGAGAGACATATATATTTATTTATACACGACTGCTCAAAAGTTTGGGGTCACTTAGAAATGTCCTTGTTTTTGAAAGAAAAGCAAATTTTTTTGTCCATTAAAATAACATCAAATTGATCAGAAATACAGTGTAGACATTGTTAATGTTGTAAATGACTATTATAGCTGGAAACGGCAGATTTTTTATGGAATTTCGACATAGGCGTACAGAATACCATTATCAGCAACCATCACCCCTGTGTTCCGATGGCACGTTGTGTTAGCTAATCCCAGTTTATAATTTTAAAAGGCTAATTGATCAGTAGAAAACCCTTTTGCATTTATGTTAGCACAGCTGAAAACTGTTGTTCTGCTTAAAGAAGCAAAATAATTGGCCTTCTTTAGACTAGTTGAGTATCTGGAGCATCAGCATTTGTGGGTTCAATTACAGGCTCAAAATGGCTATAAACAAAGAACTTTCTTCTGAAACTTGCCAGTCTATTCTTGTTCTGAGAAATGAAGGCTATTCCCTGCGAGAAATTGCCAAGAAACTGAAGATCTCGTACAACGCTGTGTACTACTCCCTTCACAGAACAGCACAAACTGTGTCTAACCAGAATAGAAAGAGGAGTAGGAGGCCCCGGTGCACAACTGAGCAAACAGTTGAGAAACAGACGCCTCACAAGTCCTCAACTGGCAGCTGGCAACTGGCAGCTGAGTGGTCACTCAGGGAATGAGTGACCACTCATGCCCTGTGGATGGGGACAATGTCATCCTATCAGGGTGGCAGGTAGCCTAGTGGTTAGAGTGTTGGGCCAGTAACCGGAAGGTTGCTAGATCAAATCCCTGAGCTGACAAGGTAAAAATCGGTTGTTCTGCCCCTTAACAAAGCAATAAACCCACTGTTCCCAGGTAGGCCGTCATTATAAATAAGAATTTGTTCTTAACTGACTTGCCTAGTTAAATGTAAAAATAATTAGTCATGGTAGCCAAAATAATGGCCTGCCCAGCATTTTTATACATAAGCATGATGGGTTGTTAATTGTTTAATTAACTCAGGAACCACAACTGTGTGGAACACCTGCTTTCAATATACTTTGTATCCCTCATTTACTCAAGTGTTTCCTTTATTTTGGCAGTTACCTGTATGTTATACTGTAATGCATACACTCACACATGCATGATGCATACAGTCTTGCACACGTACATTAGGGGAGGGACATGTTTCTCTCTCTCTGTCCCTCGAGACTTGTCTCTGTCCCTCGTTATCTCTCACACACACACACACACACACACACACACACACAAATGCACGCACGCACACACACAAAAAAAAGCAATGACTTATTGACTTACACTATATACACAAAGTATATTGGCACCCACTCAAATGATTGGATTTGGCTATTTCAGCCGCACCTGTTACTGACAGGTGTATAAAATCGAGCACACAGATATGAAATCTCCATAGACAAACATTGTCAGTAGAATGACCTTACTGAAGAGCTCAGTGACTTTCAACGTGGCACAGTCATAAGATGCAACCTTTCCAACAAGTCAGTTTGTCAAATTTCTGCCCTGCTAGAGCTGCCCCGGTCAACTGTAAGTGCTGTTATTGTGAAGTGGAAACGTCTAGCAGCAACAACGGCTCAGCCGCGAAGTGGTAGGCCACACAAACTCACAGAACGGGACCACCGAGTGCTGAAGCGTGTAGCGTGTAAAAATACTCTGTCCTTGGTTGCAACACTCACTACCGAGTTCCAAGCTGCCTCTGGAAGCAACGAGATCGGTGTGAAAGAACCTGACTGGCCTGCACAGAGCCCTGACCTCAACCCCACCAAACACCTTTGGGATGAATTGGAATGCCGACTGCGACTGTGTTATTGGGGTGGGCCTCACCTGTGTTAGCGCACGTACACAATTTTTACTAAAATATTTTATTTAACTAGTCAAGTCAGTTAAGAACAAATTCTTATTTACAATGACGGCCTACCCCGGCCAAGCCCTAACGACGCTGTGCCAATTGTGATACAGTGACGCCTCTAGCACTGAGATGCAGTGCCTTAGACCGCTGCGCCACTCGGGAGCCCAAATCATGTAGGCGTACACACACACACACACACACACACACACACACACACACACACACACACACACACACACACACACACACACACACACACACACACACACACACACACACACACACACACACACACACACACAGGAAGTAAGATAGGCGACAGAGATGAAAGGTGCCTATAGTGATTGATTACTCTGTCTTGTCACCCCTTCAATCCCACAGATACTGTATAAGTACTCTGCAGTTTTACCAAACACAGGGGCACTGAGTGGTCCCATGGGAAAAACAGAGCCCAATCTACCTCCTATACTTATCCTCTGACAGAAGCTCGTTTTGACTAGTCTCCCTCCTCTTCTCCCCTGTCCTCCCCTGCCCCTGTTTTCCCCAGCAGAAACTCCTCACCTGGCTCAAGTGATTGGATTGTTGAAGTGTTAACCTCCGGTATGTTGAGAGCAGGATTTTCCCTGCCCCCCAAAATCCTACACAAAACCTATCCACCAAGCTATGCCGAAGCCCCGCCCTTCCTCCAGCCCTATCACGGCAGAGATCAACGCATCACCTGCCATTGCGCAAAAAGCCAAAGGTAACCCTGGAAACCAGAAATGTGGTTGGTCAATTATTCATTTGATCAGGGAAGTGGAATTCATAAGGCCTGTAGACAGACAGACACGCCTGGCACGGTCAGTGATACACACCCCTGTAGCACGCCGTTCAACCATGTGATTTGTAAGGGAGGGTGAAGAGGTGACATGTTGCGCTAAGACCTCATAGTAACTAAATATTCACCCTTATCAACAACCCCGGAACTCTCTAAACATGAAGTAATCCAGGGAATGTCACGCCCTCATGTACAATCAGCACATCTACAGGCCAATTCAAGAGCAGGAATGCAGTGGAAGTAAACACTGTAACCATTGATAATGTCTGGAACACCTCCAATGAACAGGTGTGTGATTCATAACTACAGAAATGCATCATGGCAACCTGGACAAACATAGCAACGGAAAAAACATGTAAATTGTAAACTGTCAACTTGGGATGTTTTACAGCTTGGCGGAAAGAGAGCCAAGAAAGGGCAAGACATACTAACCCAAAATGGCACTGGTACAACTGGAACCCAAATCACAGCTTGAGAGAGGGGTAATCAACATGATAAAACAAAGATGCCAAACGGACCGAGAAAAAACACCCAGTGGGGAACAACGTGTGTGAAAGATGATACCGAAACGGCTGGGTTTAACTGTGGCGTGGGACAGGGTTCAGAACACTCTCACAGAGAGTGAGAACAAATATGTTTCTGATCCTTCCCCTGCTCCTCTGCTGGAGCTTCAGGACAAGACGCTCTTCTGAAGATTGCCCCCACACCTCCTCTGGTCTTGTGTAAAATAATGGATAATACACACACACACACACACACACACAATCCCAACCCATCCCTACGTTTCTTCCTTCCTTCCATTTCCTTTTTGTCTCCCCACCCACCACCTCCAGGAAGTATTCTAAATGATTCATCCAATCTTTTACAGTCCCGTATTATTCCACTGATGACAACAGATCCACCTGTTTTCAGCCACAAAGACGTAAGCAGTCTCCCTGGACTCTGTTGGTCGTCATAGAATGGACAAACCCACTGGCCTGCTGTTGCAATTCATCATCACATGACAAAGAGGCAGAGGCAGCAAGAGCTGCACTGTGGAAGGTCACACCGCAGAGGGCTCTGTCAAAGCCCGGCCGCGGACTGTCTCGTTAAACGAACGACGACGTTTGTTTTCCGACAACCTTGAAGAGTGAAAGGATGAATCCAAAGAGAGATGGTCAAAACGGGCTGTTGTTAGCTTTGTGTTCGTAGGCTCGTGAACATCACTGCGCACGCATATAACGTTCTCTCTGGGGGAAGAAGAGAAGACAAAGAAAAATACATAAGGAATGAAAGACAGAAAGAGCGCTGGTTGACGGGACAGAATGAGCAGGACGCTGCAGTTTAAGCCACTGCCTTTTAGAACCCCCCCACCCACCCATCTCGCACACCTCCTCTGTCCACCCCTGCCTTTCTCATCCACTGTCTGTAAGAGTTCTGGCGGGTGGTAGGAGGAGTAGGGTGCCAGGCAGGGGTGCAGAGGATGGGAGATGCTGAACAGCTCAGAGACGATTGCTTTTTGGGGTATAAAAGCAGTTATAGGGACTCTAAATTCCTGAGCAGTATTACCTAATACTTTCGAAAACTGCCCTACAGGTAACCCATTGGGAACCCCAATACAGGGGGCTCCAATGTCTAAAGTACCACAGAATTTATAACACCAGATTCAAACGTCACACTTCACAGCCAGGGCTGTAGTCCATGCAGCTGCTACTCTGTGTGGACCTATCTGTATGAACATAGAGGACCAGGCCCAGGGTCCATAGAGGAGGGCTCTGGTCTGTGTGAGGCCGGAGAGGGGAAGTAGCAGAACAAACCCACTTCAATGGCTCTTTGTGCTCCTGATAGAAAACACCCAGCAACTGTGTCCCCTTGACTGTCCCCCCTGCCCACGTACAACATTACCAGGACAGAGAAGAGCGCCACTGGCTTCCCCCACACTTTGCTCCTCCATTGTCTCTGACACCCAGTGCTCTGTGATGACCTCACACGACACCCACATGCTGGTGAATTCACCAGTCAGCAACTACACTGGCCCGAATGTGTTTCATGGGGGCTCATCATAGCAGGACAAAACACAGTGTTTTCTACCCCGCTGATGCCCAAATGGAAGTTTGTGGTTCTATCGCTTTCTTCGCCCCTCTCTGAATCACTCGCTTCCTTTTTCTACAAATGAGTCCCAAACAGTATTGTGCAATCAGCCGAGCACAATGATGGTGTCTGTTTGTAGAAATAAGAAGACATTCATGGATATGGTGTGGTCTGTGTTTTGTGTGAGAGGAGGAAGAGAATGAAAAAGTGTGTAATAATGTGAATCTCTTGAAAAGGCACCAAAGTTCATCAGAAAGGTAATAATGAGACGATAGTAAAACATGGATTTATATGATGGCTGTCTATCTGCAGAAGAGACATTTTTCAAAGTCACTAAGTAGCCACTTTACATTGCAGTGGGTAGCATAGGGCAGACATTGACAGTAAAATAAATCATAAGAATAGGTATGGACTGCCATCTGGTGGGCATAGATTGCTTTCAATAAATTAATAGGATACTTCACCTATGGGTATGGGAATGTGAGAAACATCCAACCCTTTTCAAATTACAACACAAAAGCCTTTGCTGACGTTGTTTTAAAAAGCATAACATCTACAACCTTTTGTACAAATGCAAATATATCACCTGTAAGTAGGTGACTTGTAGCTCGTTGTGTAACAACACAGTATTAATTTAGCAAGACAATGCAAGTGTCTGCTAGCTAGGTGCTCAAAAGTGAATTACAGACAGTGCTGCAAAGTGAGAAAGCAACTTCAAACGTGAGTGATAGAAGGTATCATAGTCTGACACAAAATATACACCGCAGAAGAAGAATAGGCCTGCCTAATCAGGTGGGCGGGGCCCTTGGGAGGGTTCATTTTACGAAGTGACGTATACACCGGATGCGGAAATTTAGCAGCGAACAACAGTAGTTGGGAGCTGCAAAAATGGTGTACGTGGCGAATGGTTAGTGGTTTATTAATATTGTTGTAATGTATGTGTCTATTGTTTCATTAAAGTCGCTAATTAACATACACATCGTAGTAATTCATCTCTGCGAGCTCACTATGTCTTCACCTTTCGCTAGAAATGCGAAATGATGCTAGCTAAGTAGCTAACATTAGCTACGACAACAAACAGTTACGATAGACAGCAGCAAAATAAGGCCTGGCTATATAGCTATCTAGTTAGGCTTCTTCTGTGTGTGTCTCTCCAGTCTTCGCTATTGATTTGTAGGCATGTAATGTTGGTGAAATATATATAGCCTCTGAGTTGTTTAATGCTGGGCCTGAAATTAGCACCTGCCAATGCTAGTCACACTGGCTGATGGACCAAGAGGCTAGTTCCAGGTGTTATAGTTTGGATATAATCACTAACAAGTTTTCCTCTCTTATCAGGTCAGGTCCTGGACAACAGAAGTCAGTCTCCATGGCGAATGTCGTTCCTCACTGATCTCTTCTGGGGTGCTGTGGAGTTCATTGGCTTGTTGTAAGTCAGCAGTCAACACAGAGGCATCTGTGCATTCGCATGGCACTAGCAGTGCATGTGGCTGTGAAGATGATCATTTAGAAAGTCAATTATAGGCCTTGTATACAGAGATAATCATCTGCTTTGATTTTTTTTTCTCAGTTTCCAATCCCTGGTCCAGCCAGATCTGACAAAGAGGGGTAACTCTGGCTCATCCTCTGCAGGCTACAGTGATGGCAGAGGGTAAGTCCCTAAGGTCCAAACAGAGAGTTAGTCTACTTCCCATCATGTCAGGCTGACGTGGCAATCTCAAAACACTTCTAGTGCAAGACTAGGGCTTTGTAATGGTTAAGATGAATGACTTTAGAAATAATTAGTGGCAATATGTAACTTTTTGGGTGACCTGACCAAATTTACATAGAAATGTAGGTTATAGATCTATCATTTTACTTGAAAGCTTCTAAGAAGCAGTAGATATGTTCTATGTGCGCTATTTCTATGCTTCCCGTTTGTAAGTTATTTTTGTTCTTCATATTTTACTTTCCATTTTGTACACTATCTTCAAACAGCTGAAACAACAATATATTTGGTTATGGAATATATACAGTACCTGTCAAAAGTTTGGACACGTACTCATTCAAGGGTTTTTCTTTATTTTTACTATTTTTTTTACATTGTAGAATAATAGTGAAGACAAACTATGAAATAACACAGAGTCATGTAGTAACCAAAAAAGGCTTAAACAAAATATATTTTTCAAAGTAGCCACCCTTTGCCTTGATGGCAGCTTTGCACACTCTTGGCATTCTCTCAACCAGCTTCATGAGGAATGCTTTTCCAACAGTCTTGAAGGAGTTCATTCCCACATGCTGAGCACTTGTTGGCTGCTTTTCCTTCACTCTGCGGTCCAACTCATCCCAAACCATCTCAATTGGATTGAGGTTGGGTGATTGTGCACTCCATCACTCTCCTTCTTGGTCAAATAGCCCTTACACAGCCTGGAGGTGTGTTTTGGGTCATTGTCCTGTTGAAAAACAAATGATAGTCCCACTAAGCGCAATCCAGAAGGGCTGGGCGTATCGCTGCAGAATGCTGTGATAGCCATGCTGGTTAAGTGTGCCTTGAATTCTAAATAAATCAGTGTCACCAGCAAAGCACCGGCACACCATCACACCTCCATGCTTAAGGGTGGGAACCACTCATGCGGAGATCATGCATTCACCTACTCTGCGTCTCACAAAGACACGGCGATTGGAAACAAAAATCTCACATTTGGACTCATCAGACCAAAGGACAGATTTCCACCGGTGTAATGTCCATTGTTCGTGTTTCTTGGCCCAAGCAAGTCTCTTCTTATTGGTGTCCTTTAGTAGAGGTTTCTTTGCAGCAATTCCACCATGAAGGCCTGATTCATGCAGTCTCAACTGAACAGTTGATGTCTGTTACTTGAACTCCATAAAGCATTTATTTGGGCTGTAATTGCTGAGGTTGGTAGCTCTAATGAACTTATCCTCTGCAGCAGAGGTAACTCCGGGTCTTCCTTTCCTGTGGCGGTCCTCATGAGAGCCAGTTTCATCATAGTGCTTGATGGTTTTTGCGACTGCACTTGAAGAAACATTCAAAGTTCTTGACATTTTCCGGACTGACTGGCCTTCATGTCTTAAAGTAATGATGGTCTGTCATGTCTCTTTGCTTATTTGAGCTGTTCTTGCCATAATATGGACTTGGTCTTTTACCAAATAGGGCTATCTTCTGTATACCATCCCTACCTTGTCAAAACACAACAGATTGGCTCAAATGCATTAGGAAGGAAATTTCACCAATTAACTTTTAACAAGGCACACCTATTAATTGAAATGCATTCCAGGTGACTACCTCATGAAGCTGGTTGAGGGAATGCCAAGAGTGTGCAAAGCTGTCATCAAGGCAAAGGGTGGCTACTTTGAAAAATCTCATGTAATATAATTTATTTGTTTTACACTTTCTTTTGGTTACTACATGATTCCAAATATATTTCATAGTTTTGATGTCTTCACTATTATTCTACAATGTAGAAATTAGTCAAAATAAAGAAAAACCCTTGAATCAGTAGGTGTGTCAACATTTGACTGGTACTGTACTTCACAGCAGTTTAGATGGTACAATGATTCTCTACACTATAGTAGCTTATTTTGTCACTTGCACTGAAATTAGGCGCACTATTAGAGTTCTAGCAACCAGGAAATGGTGGAGCGATTTCTCCATAGTGCAACTTTTAAGATTGTCATGTTGATGCAGAATAAGGGTTGACTGACTTCATTATGACAGTGGACAAGTGTTCCGGTGTTCTAACATTCCCATGGCTGTCTTCTCTCTTCCACCAGTCCCCCTGGACCCCCTGGTGGCCGGAGGCGGATGGGGAGGATAAACCACGGTGGGGGGCCCAGCGCCCCTCCCATGGGGGGAGGAGGATGAGGAAGGTGAGGGAGATGTGGTGATACAGGCCAAAGTTATCATAAAGGTGTCTGCATGCTTCCCAGTCGGAAGAGTTTGTGCATTTTGAAAGTATTCAGACCCCTTGACTTTCTCTACGTTTTGTTACGTTACAGCCTTATTCTAAAATGGATTAAATATAAAATGTTCCTCATCGATCTAAACACAATAGCCCATAATGACAGCGAAAACAGGTTTAGACATTTTTGCTAATTTATTAAAAATAAAAACAGAAATACCTTTACATAAGTATTCAGACCCTTTGTTATGAGACTCAAAATTGGCCTCAGGTGCATCCTGTTTCCATTGATCATCCTTGAGATGTTTCTACACCTTGATTGGAGTCCACCTGTGGTAAATTCAATTGATTAGACATATATTTGGAAAGGCACACACCTGCCTATATATGGTCCCACAGTTGACAGTGCATGTCAGAGCAAAAACCAAGCCATGAGGTCAAAGGAATTGTCTGTAGAGCTCCGAGACAGGATTGTGTCGAGGCAAAGATCTGGGGAAAGGTGCCAAAACATTTCTGCAGCATTAAAGGTCCCCAAGAACACTGGCCTCCATCATTCCTAAATGGAAGATCTTTGGAACCACCAAGACTCTTCCTAGAGCTGGCCGCCCGGCCAAACTGAACAATCGGGGGAGAAGGGCCTTGGTCAGAGAGGTGACCAAGAACCCGATGGACACTATGACAGAGCACCAGAGTTTCTCTGTGGAGATGGGAGAACCTTCCAGAAGGACAACCATCTCTGCAGCACTCTACCAATCAGACCTTTATGGTAGAGTGGCCAGACAGAAGCCACTCAGTTAAAGGCACATGACAGCCCGCTTTGAATTTGCCAAAAGGCACCTAAAGACTTAGACTTTGAGAAACAAGATTCTCTGGTCTGATGAAACCAAGATTGAACTCTTTTGGCCTGAATGCCAAGCGTCACGTCTGAAGAAACCTGGCACTATCCCGACGGTGAAGCATGGTGGTGGCAGCATCTTGCTGTGGGGATGGTTTTCAGCCGCAGTGACTGGGAGACTAGTCAGGATCAAGGCAAAGATGAATGGGGCAAAGTACAGAGAAATCCTTGATGAAAACCTGCTCCAGAGCACTCAAGTCCTCAGACTGGGGCTAAGGTTCACCTTCCGACAGGACAACGACCCTAAGCACACAGCCTAGACCACGCAGGAGTGGCGTCGGGACAAATCTCTGAATGTCAGTGAGTGGCCCAGCCAGAGCCCAGACTTGAATCTGATCGAAGATCTCTGGGGAGACATGAAAATATATGTGCAGCGACACTCCCCATCCAACTCACAGAGCTTGAGAGGATCTGCAGAGAAGAATGGGGAAAAACTCCCCAAATACAGGTGTGCCAAGCTTGTAGAGTCCTACCCAAGACGAAACGAGGCTGTAATCGCTGCCAAAGGTGCTTGAACAAAGTAGTGAGTAAAGGGTCTGAATATTTATGTAAATGTAATATTTCTGTTATAGTTTTTTTTTTATAAATCTGCAAAAATGTATAACCTGTTTTTGCTTTATCATTATGGGGTATTGTGTTGATTGATGAGGAACAAAAAGTTGAATTCATTTTAGAATAAGGCTGTAATGTAACAAAATGTGGAAAAAGTAAAGGGGTCTGAATACTTTCTGAATGCACTGTCTTATGATGCCATTTGTGACGTTTTTGTTCATTTGGGACTCCGGTAAGGGTTTTTTCTACTGTTCGGGGGCACAGTTTTTGAGGCAACGCCCCTTCGGCGGTGATTGGTCAAGTCTTTTGTTGTCATTCAACAAGAGACGACTCGTTTTCATGCACATTTTTGATTGAGAAACACTGCCCCAAACATCTTTGTTTTATGTAAAATTGCGTGACTAAGATTCCCTACGCAAAAACCTCAAAATGAATGACCAAAAGTATGTGGACACCTGCTTGTCAAACATCTCATTCCAAAATCATGGGCATTCATATATGGAGTTGGTCCCCCCCCCCCCTGCTGCTAAAACAGCCTCCACTCTTCTGGGAAGGCTTTCCACTAGATGTTGGAACGTTGCTGCAGGGACTTTCAGCCACGAGCATTAGTGAGGTTGGGCGATTAGGCCTAGCTCACAGTCGGCGTTCCAATTCATCCCAAAGGTGTTCAATGGAGTTGAGGTCAGAGCTCTGTGCAGGCCAGTCAAGTTCTTCCACACCGATCTCGACAATTCTGTATTGGCCTCGCTTTGTGACATGGGCATTGTCTTGCTGAAACAGGAAATGGCCTTCCCCCAAACTGTTGCCACAAAGTTGGAAGCACACAACCGTCTGCAATGTCATTGTATGCTGTAGCATTAAGATTTCACTTCACTGGAACTAAGGGGCCTAGCCCGACCCATGACCCAAACAGTCCCAGACCATTATTCCTCCACTATGCATTGGGACAGGTAGCATTCTGGCATCCGCCAAACCCAGATTAGTCCGTTGAACTGCCAGATGGTGAAGCGTGATTCATCACTCCAGAGAAGGCGTTTCCACTGCTCCAGAGTCTGTCTGTACTGGGTCTGAAGTTCAAATGTATGCAGAATATACAGTGATATATGTGCATGCAATGAGCAAACAAGCTGCACAAGAGCTCAATCTAATGGTCCATGTTACAAAGTGGCTCACTGTCTCATGTTTGCATCTAAATGTGAAAAAAACTGTCTGCATGTTCTCCAGAGGGCAACTGATGCCACTGAGCCAGATGTCTATATGTGAGGGGAGAAGCTCCA
Organism: Salmo trutta; assembly: GCF_901001165.1. Taxonomy (NCBI): domain Eukaryota; kingdom Metazoa; phylum Chordata; class Actinopteri; order Salmoniformes; family Salmonidae; genus Salmo; species Salmo trutta. The sequence continues at coordinate 40,035,811 of NC_042984.1, read as the reverse complement.
GGTGGTATCTGATTTTAAGTACATTGGCATCATAGTTGATTCTGACCTCTTTTTAAAAAGGTGAAAAAGGTAACAAAAATAACCAAGTCAACATAGCTAATTTCCGATTCACACAATTGTTTGACTACAGAGGTAGCAAAACTGTACTTGAAATCTATGACACTCCCCCACTTAACATACTGCTTGTCTAGTTGGGCCCAGGCTTGTTGTACAACATTAAAACCCATTCAGTCTGTCCACAAACAGACTCTCAAGTGCTTGATAGGAAGCCCAATAGCCATCATCACTGTTACATCCTCAGAAAGCATGAGCTCCTGAGTTGGGAAAATCTCGTGCAATACACAGACGCATGTCTTGTATTCAAGATCCCAAATGGCCTTGCTCCCCCTCCACTTAGTACTTTTGTTGCAACCGAGGACAGGCAATTTTTATGTGCTTCAGCACTCGGCGGTCCCATTTCTGTGAGCTTGTGTGGCCTACCACTTCACGGCTGAGCCGTTGTTGATCCTAGACGATTCCACTTCACAATAACAGTTGACCGGGGCAGCTCTAGCAGGGCAGAAATTTGACAAACACACTTGTTGGAAAGGTGGCATCCTATGACGGTGCCACGTTGAAAGTAACTCAGCTCTTCAGTAAGCCCATTCTACTGCCAATGTTTGTCTATGGAGATTACATGTCTGGTGAAGACCTGCCTTATAACAGGACTACAAGCCCTCAGTCCAGCCTCTCTCAGCCTATTGCGGACAGTCTGAGCACTGATGGAGGGTGTGTGTGTTCCTGGTTTAACTCGGGCAGTTGTTGTTGTTGTTGCCATCCTGTACCTGTCCCGCAGGTGATTTTCAGATGTACCGATCCTGTGCAGATGTTACATGTGTGCCACTACGAGGACGATCAGCTGTCCGTCCGGTCTCCCTGTAGCTCTGTCTTAGGCGTCTCACAGTACGGACATGGCAATTTATTGCCCTGGCCACATCTGCAGTCCTCAGGCCTCCTTGCAGCATGCCTAAGGCACGTTCACGCAGATGAGCAGGGACCCCGGGCATCTTTCTTTTGGTGTTTTTCAGAGTCAGTAGACAAGCCTCTCTTTAGTGTCCTAAGTTTTCATAACTGTGACCTTAATTGCCTACCGTCTGTAAGCTGTTAGTGTCTTAACGACCGTTCCACAGGTGCGTGTTCATTAATTATGGTTCATTGAACAAGCATGGGACACCTTGTTTAAACCCTTTACAATGAAGATCTGTGAAGTTATTTGGATTTTTACAAATTATCTTTGAAAGACAGGGTCCTGAGTTTATAATGCATCTTAGATGAATTCTGCCTATTTTGAGGAAGCGTCTCAAAATGGACAAACAGTACTAGTGCTGCTTTTTTATTTTTCAAGAGAATGTCTTTTAAGCCATAAGACTCTTGAACAGCTAATCAAAGGGCTACCCAGACCCCTTTTTTACGCTGCAGCTACTCTGTTTATTATCTATTCATAGTCACTTTACCTCTACCTACATGTACACTACCGATTTTAAAAGTTTGGGGTCACTTAGAAATGTCCTTTTGGTTTTTGAAAGAAAAGCACTTTTTGTCCATTTTACAATAGCATCAAATTGATTAGAAATACAGTGTAGACGTTGTAAATAACTATTGTAGCTGGTAATGTATTAAGTAATATATTACTGTGAATATGTGGTAGTGTAGAACATAACTACATTGTTTCGTGTTCCCTGTTCCTCTCCATAGGTAAACGCCTACACATTTTTGTGTAGGCGTGGGTTGTGGCACACCGGCTGCAGACATGTAGCCTCATTTAGGCTGCAATGAAGTGCATGTGTGCCAGCCCCCATCCTCTACAGCTGCCTCTGCTCACCACAGACTCCTGACGCTGCTCTGGGAATTCCTACACGTAGGGGCCAGGGCGGCCGATACGGCAGCTTCCTGTTTCAGACCCCTCTTCTTGTCCCATTGTGAATCATATCACATCCCTCTCCGAAGCTGTAATATTTTTTGTATCCCACTGTTAAATAAAGTCCTGTGCTGTATACCTCTGTACTTTGTAAGAATGTTGAGAGCAATGTGTTGAAATGTAATTTACTAGGGGCATGATAAATATAGGTTCACAGTTTAGCTTCCTTCCCAAGTCCTTACCGGTACTCAATCTCGGATCCGCTGCCTCGCAAACACACTTGACCACCAGCTTGACAACGTCTTAGCTAATTGCACTATAGGAAAGGTACCACAGTTGATCATTTTACCAAGTTAAATATGCCTCGTATCTAAAAATGTATTGGCACCTACATATGCTCTGTAAAAATAAGTGAAAACGGTAAAAATCCTATTTTTCAGAAATAAATATAGCTTTAATTTAAAATCAACATCCACACAAATACTAAAATAGAAACTCGGAACAAAATTACAGATTTAATCCATCACTACGTTAAACTGTCCAAAAGACACACATGCTGTACACGTCTATTAAGAGTACTCAATATAAAGTACCAAGGGAGAGATGTTTGAAGCCTACGAGGGTCATCGCCCAGGTTAAGCATTTGCATTATCTTGTGTGTCTGGCAATGTCTTTCTCAATGAGTGTTACCTTTGCCAGTGTTCTGTCATCAAGGTAACTGGCTTCTCCCTCTGTTCCGGTTGGTTCTATTCTCTGAGGTTCACCAGACGGACGCGGCCCTCTCCCTGAGCATGCGCACCCCAAAGCGTTGGCACACTCTGGTGGATCCACATCTCCTGGGTGGTGTCCAGGCAGGCCAGCACCGAGCCCCCCTTCCACAAGACCAGGCAAGGGTTCATGTCCTGGAAAACGCAAAGCGGCCATTAATTACTGCTGCTTGCAGTGTGTGGCACACTGAAACTTAAACCATATTGTATTTTATGCTCACTGTATAACAGACTGTATCAAAACCCTGATCTTCAACATGACTATACAAGCTGTTATAGGACAGAGTTTTGAAGTAGTGTTTCCATACCACAGCAGTTGATGCTGTGCAGGATGGCTTTGTCCAAGCCAAGCGCTTTGCCCTCAAACTGGGTCAAGTAGGTAGTGTTCATTAGGGATTCATATTTTCCTGAAATTCTACCAAGTTTCAATACCAGGAACAATTCATATTTATCCCGAGAATCCTGGGAAATACCACAATCAGAAGCGCCAATTTAAAACGTTTAAAACCAAGATATTGTCACTGCCCTGGTTCTCCCAAAATAAGCAGTGGTGTAAAGTACTTAACTGAACAAGAGCTGTCAGATTTTATGGCACTACTCAATGACATGGATCCCAATCTCAAATTTACTATTGAAAGTGACACTCAACGCGTTCATTACCTCGATATGTGGATTGAGAAATCAAATGGAACCCTGTTTACAACTCTGTATCGAAAAGAAACAGACAGAAATACTCTATTACAGGGGGACAGCTTCCATCCTGAGCCATTAAAAAGAGGACTTCCTAGAAGCCAGTTTTTCAGACTGCGCCGTATATGCTACTCCAATGATGATTATCTAGAAAAAGCAGCGGAGATGCGCATTAGGTTTCTAAGAAGAGGCTATTCGCCACAATGTGTGGATGAAGCTCTTCATTTGGCATTGGGTAAAACACGAGATGAATTGTTACAAAAAAGACCCGCTAAAGCAAAAGAACACTCCGTTATGTTCACAACCACATATACTTTGAATTCGCGAAAAGTGGGAGGTGTGGTTAAGAAACACGGGCATATTTTATCATCGGACCCAGCTTTGCCGGCTGAATTTAAGAATCCACCACTCATTGTATATAGGAGAGGTCGCAATTTACGCGATAAACTGGTTCATGCCAACTGCCAGCCACGAAAGAAAATCAGCCAGGCTCTTTTACGCCCTCTACCAAATGGTAGCTATAAATGCAGAGGATGCGCACAGTGCAACAATATGATGAAGTGTGAATATTTCTGCCACCCCCACACAGGTAAACGGTTTCAAATAAATGATATCATTACGTGTACCACCACCCATGTTATTTACATTATTAAATGTCCATGTGGGCTGTGCTATGTCGGTAAAACCTCCCGCTCTCTCAAACAGAGAATTAGTGAACACTAAAGTTCAATCAGGAGAAACGACAGGGATTATCCAGTCGCAGTACATTTTAATGACCTAAAGCATGACATTTCTACCTTTAGATTTTGTGGCATAGAGAAAGTCAAGATATCAGACAGGGGAGGTGATATTAATAATACTCTGAGCAAAAGAGAATGTTTTTGGATTTTCACCCTCCAGACATTATTTCCTAAAGGACTTAATGATGAAATGCCTATGTATGTTATGTTGTGAATTTAAAAAATGTTCCTATTTAAGATTACTTAGTTTTTTTCGTATGATGTACCCAATGATTAATGAAAACTTGCTATGTCCTCGTTGTGATTTTATGGACGTGTTTGGTGCGTCTTGTCTATACACTTGTAATATTTGTGAAATGCATATTGTTATGTTTGGTAGCACTTTTTTATTTTTCCTTAGCCTCCAACTCCTTTCCATATGTGGAACGGATGTGGGTGGGGCTAGGTCTACATAGAGGTGCTGTTTTCGAAAATTCACAAAAGCTCTGACGAAGGCCGTTGGGCCGATACGTAAGCTTATTAAATACCAGTGATACTATCAAGAGCAGTGTGCGGTTTCTTTCATCCTGTTGTAAAGTACTTAAGTAAAATTAAAGTGCTACTTGTTTAGTATCTGTACTTTACTATTTATATTTTTGACAACTTTTACTTCACTACATTCCTAAAGAAAATAATGTACTTTTTACTCCATGCAATTTCCCTGACACCCAAAGTACTCTACATTTTGAATGCTTAGCAGGACAGGGAAATGGTCCAATTCACACGCTTAACAAGAGAATATCCCTGGCCATCTCTACTGCCTCTGATCTGGCGGACTCACTAAACTCAAATGCTTAGTTTGTAAATTATGTCCCTGGCTATCCGTAAATTAAAAAAATACATTGTGCTGTCTGGTTTGATTAATATAAGGGTTGTGAAGTGATTTATACTTTTACTTTTGATATTTTAGCAGTTACATTTAATTTTGATACTCCAAATCAAATTGTATTAGTCACATGCGCCGAATGCAACAGGTGTTGTATTCACCTTACAGTGAAATGCTTACTTACGAGCCCCTAACCAACAATGCAGTTTCAAATACAGATAAGAATAAGAAATAAAAGTAACAAGTAAGTAAAGAGCAGCAGTAAAATAACAATAGCGAGACTATATACAGGGGGGGTACTGGTACAGAGTCAATGTGCAGGGGCACCGGTTAGTCGAGGTAATATGTACATGTAGGTAGGGTATTATTATTATTGAAGTGACTATGCATAGATAATAACAGAGAGTAGCAGTGGCGTAAAAGAGGGGGGCAATGCAAATAGTCTCGGTAGCCATTTGATTAGATATTCAGGAGTCTTATGGCTTGGGGGTAGAAGCTGTTTAGAAGCCTCTTGGACGTAGACTTGGCACTCCGGTACCGCTTGCCGTGCGGTAGCAGAGAGAACAGTCTATGACTAGGGTGGCTGGAGTCTTTCACAATTTTTTGGGGCCTTCCTCTGACACCGCCTGGTATAGAGGTCCTGGATGGCAGGAAGCTTGGCCCCAGTGATGTACTGGGCCGTACGCACTACCCTCTGTAGTGCCTTGCGTTCGGAGGCCGAGCAGTTGCAATACCAGGCAGTGATGCAACCAGTCAGGATGCTCTCGATGTTGCAGCTGTAGAACCTTTTGAGGATCTGAGGACCCATGCCAAATCTTTTCAGTCTCCTGAGGGGGAATATGTTTTGTTGTGCCCTCTTCACGACCGTCTTGGTGTGCTTGGACCATGTTAGTTTGTTGGTGATGTGGACACCCAGGAACTTGAAGCTCTCAACCTGCTCCACTACAGTTTAGTCCCAGGGTCAATAACTTAGTGATGAGCTTTGAGGGCACTGTGGTGTTGAATGCTGAGCTGTAGTCAATGAATAGCATTCTCACATAGAGGTTCCTTTTGTCCAGGTGGGAAAGGGCAGTGTGGAGTGCAATAGAGATTGCATCATCTGTGGATCTGTAAGTGCGGTATGCAAATTGGAGTAAGTATATTTAAAAACAAATACTTTAAAGACTTTTACACAAGTAGTGTTTTACTGGGTGACTTTCACTTTTACTTGAGTCATTGTCTATTAAGGTATCTTTACTTTTACTCCAGTATGATAATTGGGTACTTTTTACACCACTGAAAATAAGACTGTCGCTGCGCCACGATGTGAAGATTTCACAGCAAATTAAACTGATATTTAGTAATGATTGAGTAACTTTGATCGCCAATGATGATAATGTGAATTGCGAAACAGGCCGTTCATAAATTCCAAGCATTATCATGTGCATCAATTAATTCAGCGCATTTCAGCAGTAGGTTATCTTGACAGAGTTTACGCCGAGTAGGTTATAGCGTTGTCGAATCATGTAACGGCAGTCAAATCAAAAGTCAAAACTTGCTAGATAAACCAACAACGATTGACAGAATATCTCATATTTTACTTAATCAAGTTGATGATTATACAGATAGTGCACCCCCCTCCCAAAAATACACCCCCCCATGTAAAAAATATTTTCACATGAACTGCTTCTTGTAAAATAAATGTAACACCCTTCCCTCCTCATATAATTAACCTCAAATAACAATAACCGTAGCTGTGTTTATAAACATGGATATCGACTTTGCCACTGCAGCATGCTTTTGTGGCACAGTCGATGCCACACAGGACTATGGGCCAAAAGGTTGGGGGTTTGCAGACCACCACAGATGAGCTCCCTCTCCCTGCCTGTTTCATTACACTACAATCAGAGCCGGCTGCAGACAATGATCAGTTAGGGGTAAATCTGATTTTAAACCTTTTGATGCCATACTTATAATTATATAAAATATATGCAACAAATTTTCCGCCAACAGGTTTCTGAGCCAATGCAACACACAATCAATAAAAAAGCATAGAGACTTTGGGCACTTCAATATCATTGTTTGTGTTTTCAACACCATAATAAATAGACTGTCAACCTCGACAAACAGAAAATCCATCCCTCCCTACCTTGTAGGATTACCCAGTATAGAAGGCTTGGCTTGACAATCTCTGAATGTCATTACACTTTTTGTTGTTTTGTAACAGATGTCTCTTTCCATTCATCAATTGGCTGCTGAAATTGATGAATGATTAATTGTATTTATCAGTTAAAAAAAATATACATATACTGTATATACACAAAGGTTTTTAAAAGTGACCGGAATTCGACAAAGTTGGGGACTTATTTCCATTGTGGTCCCTATTTGAAGAAGATGGCAGGGTATGGCTGCCGTTTTATGAGCTCTTATGGGCTCTTAACTAACCGTGCTATTTTGTATGTTTTTTCACATTGTTTGTAACTTATTTTGTACATAATGTTGCTGATACCATCTCTTATGACCAAAAGAGCTTCTGGAAATCAGAACAGCGATTACTCACCTTGAACTGGACAAGAATTTCTCTTTAATGAATCAGACCAGAGGGATTTACTCCAGAATCCCGAACAGGCCCTCATCCCTGTCATTCGCAGGAGAAAGAGACGGAAAAGGTATCGTGGAAGGAGAACGGGGTGCCTTGTGAGGATCCGCCGACGAGTGGCTAATCTGTACTATTCGCCAACGTACAATCGCTGGATAATAAATTGGACAAACTATATACTACCAACAGAACATTAAAAACTGTAATATCTTATGTTTCACCGAGTCGTGAATTAACAACAGCGTGAATAACATACAGCTGGTGGGTTATACACTGTATCGGCAGGTAGAACAGCAGCCTCTGGTAAGACAAGGGGTGTGGGTCTATGTACAGTTGAAATCGGAAGTTTACATACACCTTAGCCAAATACATTAAAACTGAGTTTTTCACAATTCCTGACATTTAATCCTGGTAAAAATTCCCTGTTTTAGGTCAGTTAGGATCACCACTTTATTTAAAGAATGTGAAATTTCAGAATTATAGTAGAGAGAATGATTTATTTCAGCATTTATTTCTTTCATCACATTCCCAGTGGGTCACAAGTTTACATACACCCAATTAGTATTTGGTAGCATTGCCTTTAAATTGTTTAACTTGGGTCAAACATTTCAGGTAGCCTTTCCCAAGCTTCCCACAATAAGTTGGGTTAATTTTGGCCCATTCCTCCTGATAGAGCTGGTGTAACTGAATCAGGTTTGTAGGCCTCCTTGCTTGCACACGCTTTTTCACTTCTCCCCACATATTTTCTATAGGATTGAGGTCAGGGCTTTGTGATGGCCACTCCAATACCTTGACTTTGTTGTCCTTAAGCCATTTTGCCACAACTTTGGAAGTATACTTGGGGTCATTGTCCATTTGGAGGACCCATTTGAGACCAAGCTTTAACTTCCTGACTGATGTCTTGAGATGTTGCTTCAATATATCAACATAATTATCCTGCCTCATGATGCCATCTATTTTGTGTAGTGCACCAGTCCCTCCTGCAGCAAAGCACCCCCACAACATGATGCTGCCACCCCCGTGCTTCACGGTTGGGATGGTGTTCTTCGGCTTGCAAGCCTCCCCCTTTTTCCTCCAAACATAATGACATGATGGCTGTTATAGTGTGGACAATATATAAATAATTACATAGTAAAAAAGGGACATTTAACAAAAAAATGCAGGGGTCCTAGGAGCAAGCTAGAGGGTGGGTGGACTGGGCTGGGCACGTTCACAGCACCAAAGCCTCAGTCAGCAGCGCACCACCTAGAGAGCACAGAGGAGGAGGAAGAGCATTGTTCCTACAACATGTTTAATGTGAGTGAGCCGCGCGCAGAGCCTATCTATGCTACAGTGGAGGTAGATGGAAAGCAGATGAGGATGGAGGTTGACACGGGGGCCTCTGCTTCTGTCATAAGTGAGGAGACCTACAAACAAATCTGGGGATCAAGACAGGCTTCTGCCCTCACACCAGCAGGGATCAGACTGCGTACGTACACCGGGGAGACCATACCATTGCTGGGGGCTCTAGAGGTGGACATTGCCTACAACAGCCAGGAAGCGAGAGCACGGCTCCTGGTGGTGAAAGGGAATGGGCCTAGTTTACTAGGGCGTGACTGGCTAAACAAAATACAACTGAGCTGGGGTGAGATAAAACACACCCGAGTGACTGAGGATGTCATTCAAAAGTACCCAGAGATTTTCAAAGATGAACTGGGCACATTGCAGGGCACTGCAGTTAAGCTGTTCGTGGATCCTCAGGCCGAGCCTCGCTTTTTCAAGCCCAGGACAGTGCCTTATGCCATGAAAAAGAAAGTGGAAGATGAGTTGGAGCGGCTGCAGGAAGCAAACGTCATTACTCCCATTCAGTTCTCCCGCTGGGCAGCTCCTATCGTTCCCGTTCTGAAAAGTGACGGCACGGTGCGTATATGTGGGGACTACAAACTCACCATTAACAGGGCCTCTAAGCTAGACGCTTACCGCTGCCGCGGGTGGAGGACTTGTTCGCGACACTGGCAGGAGGCAAGACGTTCTCAAAGCTTGACATGAGTCACGCCTACCAACAGCTCCTCCTGGACGAGGACTCAAAAGAGTATGTCACAGTCAACACGCACAAAGGCTTGTTCAGGTACAACCGCTTGGTTTTCGGAGTGGCGTCCAGCCCAGCCATTTTCCAGAGGACAATGGACAATCTGCTGCAGGGGATCCCTCATGTAGCAGTGTACCTGGATGACATCCTGGTTACAGGGGAGACGGAGGAGGAGCACCTCCACCATCTGGACCAGGTGTTAAAGAGATTCTCTGAGGCAGGGCTGCGCCTGAAGCGTAGCAAGTGCACATTCCAAGCACAGAGTGTGACATACCTAGGTCACAAGATCACAGCGCAGGGTCTGTGTCCTGTGGAGGACAAAGTCAGGGCAATCAAGGATGCTCCAAACCCCAAGAATGGGTCAGGGCTCAGGTCGTTCCTGGGCATGGTGAACTACTATGGTAAGTTCCTCCCGGAGCTGTCAACAGTGTTGGCTCCACTTTATCAGCTGCTCCACAAAGACTGTAAATGGAAGTGGGGGCCAGCACAAGAGAAAGCTTTCAAGGAAGTGAAAGCACTACTACAATCAGCACAACTTCTGGTTCATTTTGACCAAGACAAAGAGATCATCCTGTCACCTGACGCCTCACCCTATGGCGTCGGGGCAGTACTCTCATCAGATGGAGGACGGGTCAGAGAAACCATTGGATTTGCATCACGTACGCTGACGAGTGCTGAGAAGGGTTATTCACAGTTAGACAACGAAGGTCTGGCCATAGTCTTTGCTGTGAAACGCTTCCATCAGTACCTCTACGGTCGTCATTTCACCATATGCACTGACCACAAACCACTGATGAGCCTTTTTAGTGAATCAAGATGCATTCGGCCCATGGCTTCAGCAAGGATACAGCGCTGGGCCCTGACACTGTCAGCTTACCAGTACACTATAGTGTATAGAGCGGGGAAGGACAATGCAAACGCAGACGCGCTCAGCCGTCTCCTGCTACCAGAGATGCCTGCCACAACTGTGGTGCCTCCCGAGACAATTTTCCTAATGGAGAGATTGTCAAACTCACCTGTGAATGCCAAACAGATCAAACAGTGGACAGACCGGGATCCTATCCTGTCCCAAGTGAAAAGATTCCTGATGCAGGGTTGGCCTCCTGTCATAGAGGATGATGGACTAAGACCTTATGCAAAGCGCAAAACTGAGCTGAGTGTGCTGCATACTCTGGGGGTCCAGAGTGGTTGTTCCACACCCTGGCCGTGCACAAGTCATGGATGAGGTCCATGAGGCTCACCCAGGTGCCTCCCGGATGAAAAGTTTAGCCAGATCTTACATCTGGTGGCCTAACATGGATCAGGAGGTAGAAGACAAAGTTAAATCATGTTCTGAGTGCCAGATCAACCAGAAGATGGCGCCGCCCGCGCCACTACATCTGTGGGAGTGGCCTGACCGCCGATGGTCCAGGCTGCACATAGACTTTGCAGGCCCTTTCATGGGTCACATGTTCCTTGTCATGGTGGACGCGCACTCCAAGTGGCTCGAGGCGTACATCATGAGCAACATCACAGCGACCACAACCATCGAAAAGCTTCGGCAAGTGTTTGCCACCCATGGTCTGCCGGACTCTCTGGTGTCTGACAACGCAACAACGTTTACCTGTGACTTGTTCCAAGAATTCATGCGGAGAAACGGGATTCGCCATGTCCGCAGCGCCCCGTTTCACCCGGCCTCAAACGGCTTAGCGGAGCGGGCTGTGCAGACACTGAAAGAGGGGCTCAAAAGGATGACTGGGGGAACCATCACAACTAAGGTCTCTTGGTTCTTGTTCCAGTACCGCATCACACCACAAACAACAACAGGACAGGCTCCAGCGGTGATGTTAATGGGCAGAAAGCCAAAAGCTCACCTGGGTCTACTGTGTCCGAACATCAGAGCACGAGTGGAACGGAAGCAGGAGAAACAAAAAGAGAGACGCGAGGGAGAGACAGTTAAAACCCAATGACACTGTCTACATCCGCAACTTCACAAGCAGCCAACGCTGGTTGCCAGGTATCATTCTGAGTCAGAGTGGTCCCGTCTCCTTTGTGGTCAAACTGACTGATGGGCGAGTCATGCGCAGACACCAGGACCACCTCCGCCTGCGCTATGACAAAGACAAGACCAAGTTTTCAGACGGAGCAGCTGTGGGTGGTAGTATACAAGTTGAAATCACACAGGAAATAGTTTCTGAGGAACAGGGGCATTCAGTGGTTCCAGCAGAGGGTGATGGACATTCTCTCACAAACACCCAACCCGCTCCTGTGCCCTCAGACCCAGCTCCACTGGGACACGCCTTACCTGTGTCTCGTAGCACACCAGGAGTACTGCGCAGATCACAGCGTAGTCACAAGCCTCCTGAAAGACTAACTCTGTAGTTGAGACTGAGAGACTCGTGGTGTTAGTGTTTGTTTGTAGCAGCAGACCTAGTTGAAAAGAAATAAGGACTGTCATTTATTAATTTTTTTACATTTACAGTAACACCAGCAGAAGTTCTACAGTGTGGTGTAGTAAAGAAAAGAAAACACTGATGTGGTTTACATGTTAACCTTGTGTTTCTTACAGGGGGGATTTAAATTGAGGGGGGAGAAGTGTTATAGTGTGGACACCATATAAATAATTACATGGTTATTATTGGCATTGACCGTGACCTTTCCCCTTTGATGATGTCATCACTAAGAGTGAGATCTGTGCAATGTGATTCTACCACCGGTTGAGTGGGCTATATAGTTCTGCTATTTTTGTACCGTTTGTACCTGGCTGTACACCTTTTAGTTATTGGGTTGAAAGTAAAGGAAAGTAATATTGAAATGTGTGTGGGCATTCCTTGTCAAGTTACTACAATGGCCAAACAGTTCTATTTTTGTTTCATCAGACCAGAGGACATTTCTCCAAAAACTATCGATCTTTGTCCCTATGTGCAGTTGCAAACCATAGTCTGGCTTTTTTATGGCGGTTTTGGAGCAGTGGCTTCTTCCTTGCTGAGTGGCCTTTCAGGTTATGTCGATATAGCACTCGTTTTACTGTGGATATAGATACTTTTGTACCTGTTTCCTCCAGCATCTTCACAAGGACCTTTGCTGTTGTTCTGGGATTGTTTTGCACTTTTCGCACCAAAGTACGTTCATCTCTAGAAGACAGAACGGGTCTCCTTCCTGAGCGGTATGACGGCTGCGTGGTCCCATGGTGTTTATACTTGCGTACTATTGTTTGTACAGATGAACGTGGTACCTTCAAGCATTTGGAAATTGCTCCCGAGGATGAACCAGACTTGTGGATGTCTCCAATTTTTTTTCTGAGGTCTTGGCTGATTTCTTTTGATTTTCCCATGATGTCAAGCAAAGAGGCACAGAGTTTGAAGGTAGACCTTGAAATATATCCACAAGTGCACCTCCAATTGACTCAAATTATGTCAATTATTCTATCAGAAGCTTCTAAAGCCATGACATCATTTTCTGGAATTTTACAAGCTTTTTAAAGGCACAGTCAACTTAGTGTATGTAAACTTCTGACCCACTGGAATTGTGATACAGTCAATTATAAGTGAAATAATCTGTCTGGAAACAATTGTTGGAAAAATGCTTGTGTCATGCACAAAGTAGATGTCCTAACCGATTTGCCAAAACTATAGTTTGTTGACAAGAAATTTGTGGAATGGTTGAAAAATGAGTTTTAATGACTTCAACCTAAGTGTATGTAATCTTCCAACTTCAACTGTATATTTGTAAACAACACCTGGTGCACGATATCTAAGGAAGTCTCGAGGTTTTGCTCACCTGAGGTAGAGTATATCATGATAAGCTGCAGACCACACTATCTACCTAGAGTTTTCGTAGCTGTCTACATACCACCACAGACCGATGCCGGCACTAAGACCACACTCAATGAGCTGTATACCGCCATAAGCATAGAGGTAAACACTCATCCAGAGGTGGCGCTCCTAGTGGCAGGGGACTTTAATGCAGGGAAACTGAAATCTGTTTTACCTAATTTCCACCAGCATGTTAAATGTGCAACCAGAGGGAAAAGAACTCTAGGCCACCTATACTCCACACACAGAGACGCATACAAAGCTCTCCCAAGCCCTCCGTTTGGCAAATCTTATCATAATTCTATCCTCCTGATTCCTGCTTACAAGCAAACATTAAAGCAGGAAGCACCAGTGACTCGGTCAATAAAAAGTGGTCAGATTAAGCAGATGCTAAGCTACAGGACTGTTTTGCTAGCACAGACTGGAAAATGTTCCGGAATTCTTCCGATGGCATTGAGGAGTACACCACATCACTCACTTGGCTTCATCAATAAGTGGATCAATGGCGTCGTCCCCACAGTGACTGTACGTACAGTGGGGGGAAAAAGTATTTGATCCCCTGCTGATTTTGTACGTTTGCCCACTTACAAAGAAATGATCAGTCTATAATTGTAATAGTAGGTTTATTTGAACAGTGAGAATAACAAAAAAATCCAGAAAAACGCATGTCAGAAATGTTATAAAATGATTTGCATTTTAATGAGGGAAATAAGTATTTGACCCCTCTGCAAAACATGACTTAGTACTTGGTGGCAAAACCCTTGTTGGCAATCACAGAGGTCAGACGTTTCTTGTAGTTGGCCACCAGGTTTGCACACATCTCAGGAGGGATTTTGTCCCACTCCTCTTTGCAAATCTTCTCCAAGTCATTAAGGTTTCGAGGCTGACGTTTGGCAACTCGAACCTTCAGCTCCCTCCACAGATTTTCTATGGGATTAAGGTCTGGAGACTGGCTAGGCCACTCCAGGCCCTTAATGTGCTTCTTCTTGAGCCACTCCTTTGTTGCCTTGGCCGTGTGTTTTGGGTCATTGTCATGCTGGAATACCCATCCACGGCCCATTTTCAATGCCCTGGCTGAGGGAAGGAGGTTCTCACCCAAGATTTGACGGTACATGGCCCCGTCCATCGTCCCTTTGATGTGGTGAAGTTGTCCTGTCCCCTTAGCAGAAAAACACCCCCAAAGCATAATGTTTCCACCTCCATGTTTGACGGTGGAGATGGTGTTCTTGGGGTCATAGGCAGCATTCCTCCTCCTCCAAACACGACGAGTTGAGTTGATGTCAAAGAGCTCCATTTTGGTCTCATCTGACCACAACACTTTCACCAGTTGTCCTCTGAGTCATTCAGATGTTCATTGGCAAACTTCAGACGGGCATGTATATGTATTCTTGAGCAGGGGGACCTTGCGGGCGCTGCAGGGTTTCAGTCCTTCACGGCGTAGTGTGTTACCAATTGTTTTCTTGGTGACTATGGTCCCAGCTGCCTTGAGATCATTGACAAGATCCTCCCGTGTAGTTCTGGGCTGATTCCTCACCGTTCTCATGATCATTGCAACTCCACGAGGTGAGATCTTGCATGGAGCCCCAGGCCGAGGGATATTGACAGTTCTTTTGTGTTTCTTCCATTTGCGAATAATCGCACCAAATGTTGTCACCTTTTCACCAGGCTGCTTGGCGATAGTCTTGTAGCCCATTCCAGCCTTGTGTAGGTCTACAATCTTGTCCCTGACATCCTTGGAGAGCTCTTTGGTCTTGGCCATGGTGGAGAGTTTGGAATCTGATTGATTGATTGCTTCTGTGGACAGGTGTCTTTTTTACAGGTAACAAGCTGCGGTTAGGAGCATTCCCTTTAAGAGTGTGCTCCTAATCTCAGCTCGTTACTTGTATAAAAGACACCTGGGAGCCAGAAATCTTTCTGATTGAGGGGGGTCAAATACTTATTTCCCTTATTAAAATGCAAATCAATTTATAACATTTCTGACATGCGTTTTTCTGGATATTTTTGTTGTTATTCTGTCTCTCACTTCAAATAAACCTACCATTAAAATTATAGACTGATCCTTTCTTCGTCAGTGGGCAAACGTACAAAATCAGCAGGGGATCAAACACTTTTTTCCCCCACTGTACATACCCCAACCAGAAGTGATGGATTACAGGCAACATCTGCACTGAGCTAAAGGGTAGAGCTGCTGCTTTTAAGTAGAGGAACTCTAACCCAGAAGCTTATAAGAAATCGCGCTATGCCCTCTGACGAACCATCAAACAGGCAAAGCATCAATACAGGACTAAGATCGAATCGTACTACACCGGCTCCGACGCTCGGCAAATGTGGCAGGGCTTGCAAACTAATAAAGACTACAAAGGGAAGCACAGCTGAGAGCTGCCCAGTGACACGAGCCTACCAGATGAGCTAAATTACTTCTATGCTCGCTTTGAGGCAAGTAACACTGAAACGTGCATGAGAGCATCAGCTGTTCCGGACAACTGTGTGGTCACGCTCTCCGCAGTTGATGTGAGTAAGACCTTTAAACAGGTCAACATTCACAAGGCCGGAGGGCCAGACAAATTACCAGGACATGTACTCCGAGCATGCTCTGACCAACTGGCAAGTGTCTTCACTGTCGCGGTGACCATATTAACACCACACAGACGCAAATGAAAGGCTAATGACCTGGTACTCAGAACTCTTATCCCTTTTAATCACTCTCTGAATACTTTATGATTGAATTTGAATGATCTGAATGATGAGGACAAATGGTGATGGGAGTTAGAGGTCCCGTCCCGAAATGGACCCGATATGCATAAATAAATGTTTTAAACCTGTTCAAATCAAGTTTCATTTGTCACATGCTTCGTAAACAACAGGTGTAGACTGACAGTGAAATGCTTCCTTACGGGCCCTTCCCAATAATGCAGAGAGAAAAACATAGAAAATATCAATTGATAATGAGTAACGATAACACGGGGTACCAGTACCAAGTCGATGTGCAGGGGTACAAGGTAATTATGTAGAAGTCACTTTACCTCTACCTACATATTACCTCAACTATTTATTTATTTATTTTATTAAATACTTCTTAACACTTATTCTTCTTAAAACTGCATTGTTGGTCGAGGGCTTGTAAGTAAGGTGTACACCTGTTGTATTCGAAGCATGTGACAAATACAATTTGATTTGATTTGATATAGGTAGGGGTAGGCAACAGGATAGATAATAAACAGTAGCAGCATGTGATGAGTCAGAGTTATTGCACAAAGGGTAAATGCAGGTAGTCCAGGTAGCCATTTGATGACCTATCTAGCAGTCTTGTTTAGAAGTCTTATGTCTTAGGGCTAGAAGCTGTTCAGGGTCCTGTTGGTTCCAGACTTGATGCATCAGTACCGCTTGCCGTGCGGTAGCAGAAAGAACGGTCTATGACTTGGGTGGCTGGAGTCTTTGAACTTTTTAGGGCCTTCCTCTGACACCGCCTGGTATGTCACTATTGCCCTTTATTATAAGCAATATTGTGCTACTATTTTTATTGACTTGGCCAAAGTTTTTGATACAGTAGACCATTCCATTCTTGTGGGCCTGCTAAGGAGTATCGGTGTCTCTGAGGAGTCTTTGGCCTGGTTTTAAATATGAATTTGTTCTTAACTGACTTGCCTAGTTAAATAAAGGTTTTTAAATAAATGTTTGTTTATTTTTTAAATCAGTCTACTCAGTGACACCCACAGAACACAACTGTGAAGTGATTAAACAAATATTAGTATAATAGCTCATATTGCGGGACTCTGAAACCACTGTGAAATGAGACACATTAATCGTACCAGTCAACCTACTATGTGTACGTTAACTGAAGCTAAGGTACACATTTCTAAATGGATGACTGATTCTTGCCTCCATTTAAATATCGACAAGACTGTTTGTATGTACTTCTCTAAGAAAGCCATTGATTCTTCACAACCAGCTGTTGTTGTTAATGTGGGGAATCTGAAAGTTGTGTCTAACTTCAGGTATTTCGGCGTCATTTTGGACTCCAACTTGACATGTAAGAAACATGTGAAGGAGGTGGTTAACACAGTCAAGTTTGTATTGTCCAACTTTAGGTTTATAAGACCTTACCTTCCTCTAGAGGCCGCCAAACTATATATGCATGCTATTATCTTCTCACATCTGAGATATTGCCTGATGCTGGTCACAAGCAGGAGCTGCTATTCTGAAACCAATTGAATCACTCTACAAACAAACACAAGATTTTTGATAACAAACCAAACAGTTACCACCATTTTCACATCATTCACAAACATAATTGATTCTGTCTGGATAGCTTTAAGCGGTATGTAGATGCTTGTCACCTCCAGGATAACAAGGGCAGTAACTAGAGGGGATTGTGTTGTCCCTTTTCGACATAGTAAATTCAGTCAATCGGCATTCTCTGTTAGAGCTGCAATATACTGGAATGCAATGCCCATGGACTTGAAAAGCTGCACTGATTATTGTACTTTTACATTTAAATTGAAACCATGGCTCAAATCTATCCAAACCTGTACACAAGAGTTATCTGTGGTTCCTCATATTTAAGACAGTTGATTCGTTTTTTTTTTATTACAAATAACTTGTTGTTAGATTTACATATTAATGGATG
Organism: Salmo trutta; assembly: GCF_901001165.1. Lineage (NCBI taxonomy): Eukaryota > Metazoa > Chordata > Actinopteri > Salmoniformes > Salmonidae > Salmo > Salmo trutta. Next base: position 40,017,785 of record NC_042984.1, on the reverse strand, counting down.
TAATGTATTTGTATTTTGTATTGTTTAAATGCGTATTTGTATTGTGGCTGTGTAATTGCCCTTACCTGCCCTGGGACTATGGGTGCAAATGAGCTTTAGGCTAACCTCGGCACATTTACATGGCTGTTGCATTATTGTAATATTGATGTTGATTAATGTGCCAGTTGCTTGCTACTGAAAAGAGGAGCGACCTAGGTATGTGTGTGCTTTGGGGCATTCTTCTTACCGAACCAAATTACCTTTGCTTTGGAGGTGTTCAGGACAAGGTTAAGGCTTGTTAAGAGAACTTCTTGGACACCAAGAAAGATTTGTGGTAGAGCATTTAACACAAAATCCGGGGAGGGGCCAGCTGAGTATAAGACTGTATCATCTGCATATAAATGGATGACAGAGCTTCCTACTGCCTGAGCTATGTTGTTGATGTAAATTGAGAAGAGCGTGGGGCCTAGGATCGAACCTTGGGGTACTCCCTTGGTGACAGGCAGTGGCTGAGACAGCAGATGTTCTGACTTTTCTCTGGGTTTAGAAACTATGTGCTCTCATTGACCTTCATACAAAAACTCCTTGCTTGGTGGGCAAAACAAAACACACCACCTGCTGGACAGATTTTCCACTGAGTTGGGCCTCTCTCTTTACCTCTTCCTCTCTGGTTCAAGCCACACTAGCCAGATGAAACTAGCGAGCTGCTTACAATGTTAGCTTGTGGCAACAGGGCTAGGTAGCTGGCTAGTTTGTTTAGTTCCTTATCTAGCTAGCTAGCTGTAATATTCATATGTGAATACATACTGAATTATAATTGGATGCATTTTACCGCCGTATCCTACTGTGCAGTGATTGGTTAAGACCACCCAGACGGTTAGGGCATCGTCAGTTGATCGTGGTTGGAGATAGGCGAACATATAGTTGTAGCTAGTTAATAAAGAGTTATGTTAAGAAACATCCTGTAGTTCTGCGTTTTATTATTTGTACAAAGCGTACAAAACAAGACATGGTGTCAGAGTAAATGGTCTTAAAAGATGGATTTTTATGGAGTTCCTTCACCTCGAATGGACTGGGAGTCTACAAACTTACCCGATGCATGGCGTAAGTACAAACAGCATGTGGAGCTAATGTTCACGGGTCCTCTGAAGGAAAGAGGAGAAGAGGAAAAATGTAGCTACCTGCTCCTCTGGATCGGTGAAAAAGGGAGAGATATTTACAACACATGGACACTTACCGAGGCTGAATCAAAGGTACTGAAAACATACTACGATCGTTTTGAAGCATATGTTGTGCCGAAGACTAATACAATTTTCGCTAGGTACAAATTCCATGAGAAAGTACAGGGAGCTAGCGAGTCTTTTGAACCGTTTGTGACAGGGCTGCGTCTGCTTGTGAAAGACTGGAATGTGCAAACAAATAGAGGACATTGTTGGTAGATGCACCATCTGTCTTGAAAGACGCCCCTCAAACACCAAAGAGCCAATGTTACCTCACTGTATCCCAGACCGACCCTGGCAGGTCGTGGCAACCGATCTGTTCACCTGGAACAACGAGCACTACATCGTAACAGTGGACTACTACAGCAGATACTTCGAACTCGACAAGCTTCACAGCACCACATCTGCAGCTGTGATACACAAGCTAAAAGCAGCCTTTGCCAGGCATGGCATTGTAGAGACTTTAATATCTGACAATGGGCCCTGTTACAAATCAAATGAGTTTGAATCCTTCACAAAAGCATGGGAGTTCACACATGTCACCACAAGCCCACATTACCCTCAAAGTAATGGCCTTGCTGAAAAATCTGTGCAGATTGCAAAATCACTCATGGACAAAGCAAAAGCAGACAAGAGAGACCCCTACCTCAGTCTCCTTGAATACCGCAACACTCCAGTTGACAACTTCAAATCACCAGCCCAGCTGTTGATGAGCCGCAGACTTCGCTCAACCCTTCCCAGCACCAACCAGCAGCTGCAACCTGAGGTCGTCAGCTACAATGAAATGCATGGAAAACGTGCACAGAGACAACAACAACAAAAGCGATACTATGACAGGTCAGCTAGACCACTGCCACCACTGATCGACGGAGAGTCAGTTAGAATCCAGGAGCATGGCCTCTGGAAACCAGCAGTCGTCATCCAGCCAGCTGACACTGAACGTTCATATCACGTCCGCACAGCAGAAGGAGCAGTGTACCGCCGCAATCGTCGTCACTTACTGAACACAAAAGAACAACACACTGATGAGATGAACTGTTCCCCTGAAAGAGAACGTGATGGACTAAACACACACACAGCACAACATACACCATACTTACCTGCAACACCACAAGAGCTGTTGACTGACACAGAAGCATGCTCAACATCATATCGCACAAGGTCAGGAAGAGAGGTCAAGCCCAGAGCTGTCCTCGACCTGTGAAATGTCAAAGGGTGTAGGCGGATCGCTGCCCTAAAAGAGTTCCAGACTGTAAACTTGTTATTGAAAGTTCACTTGACATGCTTTGGTATTGTATTTGTTTGAAATGTTAAGATGTCATTTCTACAGTGAAAGCTGAGAGTTGCTGAGAATCCCTTGTTTGAAAAGTAACAGTATGTTGGATCATTGTTTCAGAGTCTGTTGATTCAGTTGGTGTAGTATGCAATATAAATGGTTACTTACCTTGAGTTCAAACTACAGAGCATGTATTCAAAAGAAAAGCTTAGAATATGTAAAACATTTGTATTTTGTTTTAAAAGAAGGGGGATGTAATATTCATATGTGAATACATACTGAATTATAATTGGATGCATTTTACCGCCGTATCCTACTGTGCAGTGATTGGTTAAGACCACCCAGACGGTTAGGGCATTGTCAGTTGATCGTGGTTGGAGATAGGCGAACATATAGTTGTAGCTAGTTAATAAAGAGTTATGTTAAGAAACATCCTGTAGTTCTGCGTTTTATTATTTGTACAAAGCGTACAAAACAAGACACTAGCTAGTTATTTTCTTGACAATAGAACAACAATTGGCTGCCTAGCTAATACTTAGTCACAGATTCCTAAATCATTGCTAAGAATATTGAAAATGATTGCAGTTTCTGGTCATTGTTTTCAGGCTGGTTCCATTGGTGCTAGCTAGGTACCAAGCTAAAGCAAGCTAGCTACCCCAGAAGTTGCTAATAACATCTGGATCAAAAATATTTGCGAGTGAATAACTGCAAACCAAAGTCAACACTAGTAGGGAGACAGCCTACCTCCAGTTTCCATACTGTCATCAATGTTGACAAAATACGTTTTTTATGTCTAGCTAGGCTGAATCAGGTGCAACTGCTTGGGATGTGTCTGGCAGGCATTAGCAGTAGGGACTCTCAAAGCAGAAGGATTAGCATCTTTTCTCCCCTACCTCTGGGATGGTTGCATGTCGGGGAGAATGTTGGACTACCTACTGGTAGCTAACATTTTTGATCCGTCTCGTTTGATCCTAGTCTTATTTCAAATGCTCACACAGACGTTTTTCCATTCAGTCGAACAAATAGTGGCTTATTACCAACGCGGTATTGTAAACACAGTGGCCGGTGAGTGTGCTTGTTTGAAGAATGTCGGCCAAAATCCATATTTGTGCTTCTTCAAAAGAGCTTGGACAGCACATCTGGAAACCCCTGTCTGCCTTGAAATTTCTACCTGGGAGAGACCTTGCTGATGCAGTATAACTTACCTTGTGTCTTGTTGCTGTGCTCAGTCTTGCCATGGTGTATGATTTTTTTTTTATATTTTTTTGACAGTAAACTGTCTTCAGCAACCTCAACTTGTTATCTGAGTTTGGCTGTTCCTCACCCAGTTTTATTCCTCCTACACAGCTGTTTCTCTTTCAGTTAATGATTGTGTTTCAACCTCCATATTGAACTGATGATCATTAGCACCTGTTTGGTATAATTGTTAAATCATACACCTGCCTATATGCCAACAAAATCCCTGACTTTGTGCAAGTGTACCTACAAGAATTGACGCTATTTTGAAGGCAAAGGGTGGTTACACCAAATATGGATTTGATTTAGATTTGTCTTCTGTTCACTCATTTTGCATTTAGTTCATTGATAAATATAATCTATTACCTTGTCTATTTTTGAAGGCATTCTTACAGCCTTTTTTCACACCTGCCTAAAACTTTTGGACAGCACTGTACATAAAATGTACTTAAGGTTTATTCAAAGTATATTTGTTTTTATCTCTTTATCTAATATACTAAGACTAAGTCCACATTCCCCCCCCTCCCCCAATTTAAATAATTGTAAGTGTATTTAATATACTTAAATGCTAATCAAATACAAATAAAATTGACATTAAATGTATTTAAAATTGTTCCAATTTAGATCATTTTAAATATACTTAAATATGTTAATAAAGTATGATGTAAGTATATATATTTTTTTAATTATGTTCGCTTGGGTAGGTCTCCCTTCTGACTAAAACATTATATGTGTGTGTGATAATGTTAGTCTAGTGCAGGGTTGTGAGCTCATGTCACATCCTGACCAGTAAAGGGGTTATTTGTCATTGTAGTTTGGTCAGGGCGTGGCAGGGGGTGATGGTTTTGTGTGTTTCGGTGTTTTTGGTTTATATTCTATATTTTCTATTTCTATGTGTATATCTAGTTTTCTATTTCTATGTTGGGTTTTTGGCAATGACCTCCAATTAGAGGCAGCTGGTTGCCGTTATCTCTAATTGGAGGCCATATTTAGTTGGGTTTGTTTTCACTTGTGTTTTGTGGGTGGTTATCTTCTGTATAGCCTGTGTGCCTTATGGAACTGTTTCGTCGTTTTCTTATTTTTGTTTAAGTGTTCACGTTACTTCAATAAATTAAGAAGATGAGCACTTTACCCGCTGCGCCTTGGTCCAATCCTTACGACTCATATGACAGCTCATTATAACTATATACTGTACTTGTAGTGTTGCACGGTATACAGATACCACTCACCTGTTATCTCAGCATCCCATACCAGCCCCACTAACCTGCTTCTCTCCGTCAGCTCTTCACGCACGTCCATTTCTCCATCAGTTAAAAATATATATAATTTAGCCGTTTAGGCCGAGCGGAGATGCAGATCCTGATGAGTCTTCTGTTGTTAGATTTGTACATATGTTACAGCTTACAAAGCAAGCAATGTTGATACGTTGTATCATTTCATCGCCTGTTATAACCAAGAGCACATACCTGTCTGAGTAGACTGCATGACAGTGCAAGTTCACTGTCATGCAGACTCTGAATGGCAGAGAGTGAAAATGGAGCACCGCTTCGCGACAGGCATGCTTGCAGCTTTACAGCAAAGAAAACGGCTTGTCTCTAGCCTAAATGGAGACGTCTTTTTTCTTTCTATCGGGATTCGCTCACATTTTATATAATCTATAGGGTTATAAAATTGCAAACAGATAGCCCTATATGTGAAAAAAGATAGAAACCGCTCCTTATAAATAACATTGTGTAGACATACAGTTAGACTTATCTTGAAGCAACCAAACATATGATAAATGTGATTACTTATTTCTCTATTGATTGGATTTTCTTGAGGTTTGTTTCTTGTGGTCTGTTTATATCTCAGAAGACCAGATCCTTAATAATACTCACCTCATAAAAACAAATTATTAGTCGATTACACCTACAGTAGTACTGATGCATAGTACTAGGGATCCCAAGTGGCGCAGCAGTCTAAGGCACTGCATCTCAGTGCAAGAGGTGTCACTACAGTACCTTGTTCGAATCCAGGCTGCATCACATCTGTGATTCGGAGTCCCATAGGTGTTTAAATGACACAGGGTTGTACATTGCAAATCAAATTTCAAATGTATTTTTATAGCCCTTCTTACATCAGCTGATATATCAAAGTGCTGTACAGAAACCCAGCCTAAAACCCCAAACAGCAAGCAATGCAGGTGTACAAGCACGGTGGCTAGGAAAAACTCCCTAGAAAGGCCAGAACCTAGGAAGAAACCTAGAGAGGAACCAGGCTATGAGGGGTGGCCAGTCCTCTTCTGGCTGTGCCGGGTGGAGATTATAACAGAACATGGCCAAGATGTTCAAATGTTCATAAATGACCAGTTGAAACTGGAGCAGCAGCACGGCCAGGTGGACTGGGGACATCATGCCAGGTAGTCATCATGCCAGGTAGTCCTGAGGCATGGTCCTAGGGCTCAGGTTCTCCGAGAGAGAGAAAGAGAAAATTAGAGAGAGCATACTTAAATTCACATAGGACACCGGATAAGACAGGAGAAATACTCCAGATATAACAGACTGACCCTAGCCCCCCGACACATAAACTACTGCAGCATAAATACTGGAGGCTGAGACAGGAGGGGTCAGGAGACACTGTGGCCCCATCCGATGATACCCCCGGACAGGGCCAAACAGGCAGGATATAACCCCACCCACTTTGCCAAAGCACAGCCCCCACACCACTAGAGGGATATCTTCAACCACCAACTTACCATCCTGAGACAAGGCCAAGTATAGTCCACAAAGATCTCCGCTACGGCACAACCCAAGGGGGGGCGCCAACCCAGACAGGAAGACCACGTCAGTGACTCAACCCACTCAAGTGACGCACCCCTCCTAGGGACGGCATGGAAGAGCACCAGTAAGCCAGTGACTCAGCCCCTGTAATAGGGTTAGAGGCAGAGAAACCCAGTGGATAAATAAGAATGTGTTCTTAACTGACTTGCCTAGTTAAATAAAGGTTAAAATAATTGTACCGACACTCACTCCGCAGTAGTTGGGAAAGGTATGGGGGCTGGACACGCAGCGACCCAGACCCCGCTGCTGTCAGAGATCACACATACTGACTCAGGGTAGCAGGGGAACGGGTAGGAGTCTCAGACAATGATAATGATGTTTCTAATACCTCTATAATGAATTGCTGTGCTGTAAACATATGCTTGAAAAATAATACAAGTAAAAATGAAACAGGATATAACCAGTATCCCCACAAGGAAAGATGACAATGGTGACCATGACGATGATAGTAGTTCAGCTAACTCTGTCAGACAGAGAGGGGAGAGGTGACAGAGGATGTGGTTAACATCAGCTGAAAAACAGTAGGCCAGGTAGTGTGTGTGTGTGTGTGTGTGTGTGTGTGTGTGTGTGTGTGTGTGTGTGTGTGTGTGTGTGTGTGTGTGTGTGTGTGTGTGTGTGTGTGTGTGTGTGTGTGTGTGTGTGTGTGTGTGTGTGTCTCTCTTTCTCGCTCTCTCTCTTTCCATCTCTCTTACACCTCTTCTCATCTCAAAGTCTTGGTCTGAGTACACAGGAAGTGGAGTTGATGGGCAAAGGCTATAATTGACTATATAGTTTAGAGAGCGATAGTGATCGAATCGTCGAAATGGAACGCACCTATCTTCTACCCTGTGAGTCCCTTAATTGTTTGATTTCAGCTTTAATTTGAGGGTATTTTCATCCATATCGGTTAAACCGTTTAGCGTTTCGAAATTACAGCAGTTTTTGTACGTAGTCCCCCTATATTTTTTTTTTTTTGGGGGGGGGGTGTTGGTAGGTCAGCTTTAATATTGCAGATTTCCAATCCCCCATATATACAGTACCCAGGACACACCTGCTCATTCAAGGTTTTTTCTACATTGTAGAATAATAGTGAAGACATCACAACTGTGAAAAAACACACATGGAATCATGTAGTAACCAAAAAAGGGTTAAACAAAACAAAATAGATGTTATATTTGAGATTCTTCAAAGTAGCCGCTCTTTGCCTTGATGAATTCAAGGCACTCTTAACCAGCATGGCTACCACAGAATTCCGCAGCGATACGCCATCTCATCTGGTTTGCGTTTAGTGGGACTATCATTTGTTTTTCAACAGGACAATGACCCAAAACACACCTCCAGGCTGTGTAAGGGCTAATTTACCAAGGAGTGTGATGGAGTGCTGTATCAGCTGACCTGGCCTCCACAATCACCCGACCTCAACCCAATTGAGATGGTTTGGGATGAGTTGGACCGCAGAGTGAAGGAAAAGCAGCCAACAAGTGCTCAGAATATGTGGTAACTCCTTCAAGACTGTTGGAAAAGCATTCCTCATGAAGCTGGTTGAGATAATTCCAAGAGTGTGCAAAGCTGTCATCAAGGCAAAAGGGTGGCTACTTTGAAGAATCTCAAATATAAAATATATTTTGATTTGTTTACTACATGATTCCATATGTGTTATTTCATACAATGTAGAAAATAGTAAAAATAAAGAAAAACCCTTGAATGAGTAGGTGTGTCCAAACTTTTGACTGGTACTGTATATATATATATTTTTCATATTTTATAATATATTTTCCTTTACTATTTCCCCCTAACCCTACCTCCCCTCCCCTAATTGGAGTAAACTAATGGACAACAATACTTAGGCTTCTACTTCCAGCTTATACATACTATATTTTTTACGGACATGGTACACGGACAGGGTACATTTTCTATTAGTTTTATATCTATTTTTAAAGTGCTAATGTCACGTCTGATTTGGACTGGCGGATAGGCGGAATCAAATGCAGGAGACAGAGGTGCTGGAGGTGAGTGTCTTTTAATAAAACGGACACACACAAAAAAAAGCACAGGTCGCTATACAAAGTTCGCCTGGGAGAAACACTTTCCCATAAAACACAAAATATAATACAAAGGCAAGGAGCGCAGCCCGGTAAATCCTTCCCGTATAATTGTCGGTAACACAACGTGGACAATAAACAATCCCGCACAAAATCCCAACTGAAAACACACATTAAATAAGTCCCCACTAATGACATACACAAAACAGGTGCGGAAAAGACAGACAAAACTAAACGACACAGAAACAACGATCGGTGGCAGCTAATAGGCCGGCGACGACGACCGCCGAGTGCCGCCCGACCGAGGAGGGGCGCCACTCTCGTTGGATCCTGTGACAGCTAACCTCCACTGTTATTGTAATGGAGCGAGGTTAACATGTTTTGTGGGTACGATATTTGTGAGTCTGTAACTTTCTCACTCATCGTTATTCACGATTTATTCAGGACTATCCGTAATCATGGTAACATACACATTAATGTAGAAGTGTTTAGAAACATATTCTATTTACAATAAAAGTGACAAAAAAATTACACACTACATTATTTGCCATTCATTTCTATTGGGCACATAATAATCTGAAACACAAGCCAAACAAACAGCAAATGCATCCAACAAGTTTGTAGAGTCACAAGCTTGACTTACAGTAATCATTGCGTGCTTGGAATATGGGACAAATACTAAATTTTGGACTACTTTAATACACATGCACTGAGTGTACAAAACATTAAGAACATCTGCTCTTTCCATGACATAGACTGGCCAGGTGGCTGAATTCAGCTGAAAGCCATGATCCCTTATTGATGTCACCTGTTAAATCCACTTCAATCAGTGTAGATGAAGGGGAGGAGACAGGTAATTAATGAAGGATTTTATGACAATTGAGACTTTTTAAAAATATTTATTTTATTTCACCTTTATTTAACCAGGTAGGCTAGTTGAGAACAAGTTCTCATTTACAACT